>NC_041397.2:327347085-327434585 GCF_900747795.2 Erpetoichthys calabaricus
ATATATATATATATATATGACAGCAACACTCATAACAATGACAACACAATTACATTGACAATCATGTTACGTTATTTTTAAAATGTTTCCTTTAGTTTTTCATAACCTCTTTAACACACTACTTCTCCGCTGCGAAGCGCGGGTATTTTGCTAGTATTAAATAAATGTTGAAGGTTAGAAGTTAAGTGTCTGCCTTTGGCCTTGTGATATTACAGAAGGAAGCACTTTCTCAGTCCTTATGGCTAGACCTTTGGAGAGATTAATCTGCATGATGCACATTGTAATAAGTCCTTAATTTTCTTTGGAAAGATGGTAGTTAATGCTTGGTGAAAGGTTTGAGGTAGAATATTGTTGTCTTTAGCTTCTGTAAACGCTGCTAATAATAATGGAGGTCACTTATTTGAAATCTTTTTTACAAAATTCCACTGGGTAGCTATCAGGGCCAGATGCTTTCCCACTTTGAAGTGAGTTTAAAGCATCTAGTAATTCTGAAAGTGTCAGAGGTTTATCCAGTTCCTCTACACTGAGAGTATCTAGCAGAGGAATACTCTCTATCTCTAATGAATCAAGAAATTCATTAGTGTCTTATCTTCTTTAAACTGAGTATAATATAAGGACTTACAGGACTTTCTGAATGTGTAGGTTATATTTTTATGGTCAATAATTTTTTCCTCATTTATGTTGTTAATTGCTGTTATTGCTCTATGGATTTCGTGTTTGTGGATTTGTTGAGCTAAGATCTTATTGGTCTAATCTCCGTGTTCATAATAATGGTGTCGCGATTTAAAGATAAACTGTTCCATTTCTTTAGTAGTCAAGAGGTTAAATTGTGATTGCAAAACCTGTCTTTTTCTATAAAGTGCCTCATTTGGACAACCTGGGGCCTCCTGTATAAACAGTACATATGCACAAAAATGTTGTGTATGCCTGTTTTCATACACACTTCGAGATGAATACAAAATATACTTTTCGTAAAGTCACAGATATTTTCACAGCAGCCTCCCACCTTGAGTATGTAAGATTTTGCTTGGTTTTGCAAACTGGCAGCACCCAGCATCAAAGCAGTGCTACTTTTATCAGATTGACATCACTGATGTGGGATTTATCAAATATATTTAAATTAATGGCAAATCCATTACAAATTTAAGGCACTTGATTGTAACAATATTCTGTAACAATATAATGGTGCACACAATGGCCAAACTATTCCAAATACCATGAACCATGGTATTTATGAACCATTTGCACTACCTGCACTATATGTACATGTATATTGTGCTTATGGTTTCATGTTGTATGTTTTTCATTTTTTTTATCGTATTATTATTATTTTATTTTATAGGAAAATTAATTTATGGAGGATCCGCATATTAAATCATGGGCATGCTGACACAGTACATGTGCATTGCTACTTCAGTATGAGAATGACTTCAGCTGCAGTTGGAAGGTTCAGTATTTTTTGTCTTGCATTTCCTGTCATCATACACTTACACAGATCTTTGTAGACCCGGTAAGTGAGAGGGGGAGTTAAGGGTAAGAGGCTTCACCTCCAAGGGAACAGAAACTCACTTAGCCGCTAATACACGTGTGATCATGTTGCCAAAACGAAAAGCTAGTATCCTCTTTAATAAAACCCCTGTGTGCGTCCATGTGTCCGTGTGTGTGTGTCTTCTGGTGAAGTGCACATGCGTGGGGCACGGTGCGATGCTTCAAAGGCTGCCTGACGCATCACACAAGACAGAGAGGGCGGGACCTATAAAATATCGCGCAGCCGATCCAATCGGATTTCAGTAAACGAGGTAAGACCTAAAACATAACGCACGAAAAATCCAATCAGGGGGGTATTTTTCGTACGTGGATTAGTCGTTTAGCCAGATGTAATTGTTGATGATTTGGCCTGATCCTGGATCTGTCGGTTTTTCGAAACTCTTGCTGGAAGTGTTGTCATAGCAACACATCCTAATCCGCAAACCTGCTTGGAGCAGGTTTGTTCTACGTAAACAAGGATTAGTTTACACACATGATCAGTGATGGTGCGTGGAAGTCATCCAGTCATGGCTTCGCCGTTCATAAATGAGCGACCAGTTGATATTGGTGCGCAAATTATAAGAAGAGGGTTTTGCGTGATCAGCAAGATCCTTTATTGCTCCTGGAGGAAATTCTTTTCGAAAGATACCGCTTTAGCCGAGTGGGAATATTGTACCTCAAAGATTTATTAGCTCTGTATATTCGAAGTCAAACTTGGCGAAGTCGGGCTCTCACAACCACACAGACAGTGTGCATTGCTTTGGGGTTTTTTACATGCAGCACTTTTTTATATACTTCAGGCGATGCGGAAAATCTAACAAAGTGCAGTTTGCCAGGCAATTCATAAAGTCTGTTTGGCTCTGAAATATTTCCTTCGGGTTTTCATTGTATTTCCTGGACACCTACGTGTGCAGACAATTAAAGAGGCGTATCATGCCTTTGCAGGTAGGCAACACACAGGCTAAAACACCCACATGTATGTTCCATAAAGAATCTCAATCAGCCTAACATTCTCATTACCAGGATTTCCAAATGTGATTGGGGCACATGGGACTGATCAGAGTGGAGTTTGATCAAACATTATTTGGAAAATGTACCTCTCCTCCTGATGAATAATCAGACACAGTGTCTTCATCAAATATTTGACCTTCGTCAATATATCGTTGGTCAGACACAGGTTCAAGGGATATGACATTCCCTGCAACTGACCCAACAAAAAAGAGGGCTATATGGAACATACCTATGGCACACATGGAGGACAAATATATGCAATGACCATCCTTTACCTGAAATGAAGGGCATTTTGCTGGAGAGCCAACTCTTCTGCAGGGGTTAGGTCTGGACCGCGTGGACTTCCTCCTGTTTTTTGCTTGTCTGTCTTCTTATTAGCTTTAAAATTAATGTTTTTTATATTATATATGATTATTTATGTCAACAATTCTTTAAATAGTTATATACCAATATTTACCAATTTGAAGTATATTCTTGTACTTCAGTTTAACCTGTTCCCATGTTCTCTTTGTGCTTACGTTTGATCTGGAATTATGACATATTAAATAATAATTAATCTGACACATAGGAAATTAAACGCTGCATTCAATAAGTACAATGCACACGCGTTTAATTTGTCGGCCACTTTTTGCCAGCCGTCTTTTCTGGTCTGGGCTGCTTTTGCAGTGTTACCCCTTGTGCATATTAAATCTTGAAATTCTTCATGTCCTTTGAATAAAAGGTCTTGTGCCGCGTGTGTGAAAAGAAAAATGCGCCTGTTTTTTCGTCATTTTGTTACAGCCTATCAAAGACTTGCTGATCATGTTTTCTAGACTCAATATATATGGGCTTTTCAATCAGCGCAGGCACGCGCATTCATCTCGGATGATTAGATCCAACTAGACTAATCTAATACACGGCTGCGTTTGAAAAACCGACCTATCCCGGATGAGTGTCACTGGCATTAACCTATCCAAGATGAGGCACCTGATCTCAGATGATTTAAGCGACGTACGAAAAATACCCCCCATGTACTGAGACGCGGAGACCAGCTTCTCCAAAGAGGTGGGATTACTGTTTGTTGTTGTGCAAGTGTTAACTCTGAGGATGTCAGATTTGCGATTAACAAACTTGGCCTAAAGTGTAAAGTGTCAGTCGTTGAAGGGGTTTTCCTAAATATACGAATTTTCAAGATATTACAATAGGATGACTTTTAAAAATAGATTTATTTTCGCGCACATAAAATCCATTGCTGGGGAGATGCCACACATACAATAATCAGCTGCACGCCAGCACAGATTAAAATACTTGCTGGGGAACTGCACAGTACTTAGTGGAGAGACGCATTACTGTGAGAGAAAATTAAAGGCACACACACAGTGACGCATATTACAGCCACATACAAGCCAGTATTACTGTAACAGAAAATAGACGGTCCCTTGCCATTTACAGTAATATAGACTGCTCCTACTAATCTGTATGCACTACTGTTCTAGCGCACGTTATTGTAACGGGCTTAATGTCTAATGCAAAAGATCTCCAGCAGCCTCTGCTAAAGATGATGCTGCCATGAATTTGTAAGAAGTTGTTTTTCTGATTTTTCTAGCTTAAATTAAACTGATTAATTTTCTTTCTTTTCTCCCCAGTGTACTCTTTACCACTCTGTTACCTGAGCAAGGAAATTGGTAAGAAAAAATGCTTTAGTTACAAACATGCAAACCCTAAGTCCAGAAATACCTGAAGTGTTTACCACTTGTTAGTGTGGTCTTTGAATTCCTTGTTTTCACACAATTGTACATTTTGTGTTTGTATGTTTATCCTTTACTGTGACTTCGTTTCAGATAATATTCTCTTCATTCAATTATTCCCCTCATCAATGTACCCAAGCATAAAACACACAGTTTGTGCTTTTTATGAAACGTCATCCCATTAAATCACAACTCTGTGTTTCTCAACAATTATTTGTCCAAAGTCCCCCACCATGGAGGGTCTCTTTCCAACATTATTAAGTGTCTTTTGAGATGAGCTTCTTTATCTAAAGCTTGTTTCACATCTCGTTTGTATTTAGTTGCCGTCTGCTGCACAACATCTTTAGTCTTTTAGCTCTGGACTGAGGGTCTCACACCACCAACATGCTGCTCAGACCTAAAGATGTACTTTAGATGTAAGATGTACTGTTGTGCTGCATTCTCTGTCCCCCAAGGTGAACATATGGCTGGTGATTAACTTTAATGAACGAAGTAAAAACCACACTCGAAGCTGAATTGAGTTTAGTTCACTTTTTACCATTGTGTGATCCGTTCGTCGTATGTCAACTTTCAGTGGTTTAAAGTTTATTTGTTTTTTTTTAGCTTGTTTCAACTTATATATTTGCTTTTGATCTAATCTTTCCAAAACTTCATAACAGTACAAGATTATAGCTGAAAGCATTATGTCCAAATCTGATTGATGCTAACATTTTTACAGTATCTGCTGCAGGAGAAACTATATATAAAATTCATATTGCTTTTAATAATGATCTGTTTCAATTGAAAAGATTACAATTTCTTGGTAAATTGTGCTTTCTAATGACCATCCACAGAAGCCGAGGTCAGTCAATGAGAACAGCAGGAATTGATCTACAGCAGACATGTGTAACTCATGTGCAGCTGTGTGTAGCGTGTTCAAGAGTGAGCAGCTCCAGTGAATGAATAACGTTTGCCCTGATAAGAAAACAGCAAATGTTACATACAAACAGCACTTATTTAGTTCCATAGGACGTCTGATACACCTGATTAACTGATGGCGCTACAATCGAGGCCCATTGTCTTTGGAAATGTCCCAGACGAAGTGTTAATGTAAGATAAACATGCAATAGACTCAAAACAAAAATAAAATGACCACTAAGTACTAATAAAGACTGATGACAAATTACCACAAGTGGCCGCTCCAAAACTAGCAAACTGCAGATCTTTTACTCTTCTTGCCGCATTGCAATATGGGAACAGAAACCCAGTTGATGTGAATTGGATGAATGGGAGCTGAAACTGCAGTAAACTCACAATGAACAAGGAAATGGAATTCAGTTGGTCAAAAATCCAAAATGAGGGGTGAATAGACAGAAGGATCAGAGAGTTTTAATTATGTTAAGAACAACCCCGTAGTCTGGGAGGGGGGGATTAAACCCGGTGGCATTGGTGTGAACAGTTGGGGGGCTTCAGCAGTGAAATATTTAAGACAGCAAAGAAAGGAAAAATCTTGTGCTAATGTGAGTTTGATGAAGATGCACACACTAACTCAGAACTTTCTCTTTTTCCCCACAGAGAAGATCAAAGCTCCAGGTATGTGCAGCACAGTCTCCTCACGTGAGTGAGTGTCCATTAATTCATTAAGTCGCCTACAATAAAAACTTGGAGGTCACTGGTAAGTCCGACAAAAGGCCATGGAGTCACAAAATGGGAAAACAAGACACACAAAAGACAAACTAAGTAACAACCCAGGCACGAGCCTTTAATAATGAACTCTTATATGATCTAGAACTAGCTAATACAACATGTTTGACTTTAATTTGATTAAATAGCATCGATACATAAGAAAGCATTGATACATACTGTAGATCTAAACTCTCTGTGTATTTTCTAAAACAGTGGCCTGTCCAGCTTTCTTAAGGTTAAAATCTCAGCACTGTATTTCTAAGACAATGTGCTTTTTAGCTCTCTCAGAGTACACGGTGTCTTTGACTTTTTATTATCTCACCTCAGCTATAAGCTTAGCGGCCAAAATGAAAAATAGACAAAAACCAGCAGCCTTTATGTTGACAAAGAAATGGTGTCTTGAGAATATAAGCATAAGCTTTTAATAATTCAAAGCTAATGACTGAATGCACACTGATCTCTAAATTTAAATTTTATGTACCATCTGAGCACAGAGTTCACTCAAATTCAGCTGAGCCCTGCAGTGTACCCCATGGCCCTCATTCCTGTCCTGCCATTTCTCTTTTGTTTTGTGTTTCTTTCTTCTCAATTTGAAGCCCACCTAAAGTGCCTCCATTTTAATGAGCACCTCTACATTGTTAATGGCAGTAACCCTGCTGTGTTGTAAACATAAATAAATTCAAAGGTTTGGGGTCTCTTGGTAGGAACCCCATTTAATTTCCCTCCTGTCAAAACAAATAAAAAAAAAGGCCACACAAACTGTTATTTAACAAGATGGCACCGGCGTGTCTCTATCAGTATCGATCATCAGACTGACATCGGCTCCCTGTTATGGTCCAGTTTTAAAATGGGACGCCTGAAGAGTTGGGATCTTTGCTGCCACAAAAGAGATGTCAGAGTTCTATGTCTTGGGCAGCACCTTCAAGGCTGGAGGTGAAAGTGAGAAGTGTGTTAGCGATGGTGTCACACCCAATTCCTTAACTATTTCTTTAACTTCCTAAATTGGTCCCCATAAGAGCCTCACCATGGTCAAACATGTGACGACACCCCCCTTAGCTGTGCCCTAGGAGCACAAGTGTACCTAATGAGCCACTGTGTGGAGGGTCCTTCTGCGATGAACTACGTTAAACCTGTAGGGCTGTTTATCCAAAAACATCTTCATGGTGGTCCGTCAACCGCAATGTAGTGTGGAGGTCCATGACGAGCGTAAACTGAGAGCCGAGTAGGTCATGTTAAAGTTGTGTAACACTTTATAACGTGGGCTTCTCTCTCCACTGATGCATTCCTGGTTCCTCAATCCAGTGGTCTCCAGATGAGGTGGAGATTCAGCTCCACTGATGATCTGATTTACATCATAAGAGGGGAGAAATCAGACCAGGCGCTGAAACAAATGCATGCTTAACGTCACTAAAGGCTTGTTCAGTTTTTGACTCCCATTCCACAGTATTTGGATGTCTTTGAAAGATGGAGTGCAAACCTTCCATAATAACCTGCTAGGCTGACATACTGTAAGTCTGCACTTCCCAATTAGTTTTGGCTAAGGTCAGTTTTGTATTGGTTTTATTTTGGAGACCTTTGGTTTAACCCATTTCTGACCTACTACACAACACAATGAATTTTGCTCTTGTAAGACCTAAATAACACTTCCTGGAGTAAATGTGATGGTGGGCCTGTTGAAAAATCTAATGGATAGCCAATAGATGGAGTAAATGGACCTCCAAAGTGCTGGTAAAAGCTACATGCACATCTCTATAAAGGCTGTGAGGAGCAAGCAGTTTGACACTGGAAGGTCTCTGGGGTCCCATGTAGCACAAATGGAAGGACACAGTAGTGCCAGTGCCCACTTGGGTGACAAATCATAGGTGTACTTGTTTGTTATGGTTTCTTCTGTCACACCAAAATCTAACATTTTCTGAACCTCTAGCTCAACTTCCACACATTTCACCTTAGTGAATCGATAAAGACATTCACATTCACTCAGCTCTGGGTCACTATGACGTGAGTCTCAACCATTAATCTTCAACATCAGCCACTTGTTTCTTTTGTCTAGACAGTGCATCGTCTCTGGTTTTAAAGGGTTTCAGTAAACTTACATGATAAACACACTGTATAGGTGGTCTGTTGGGCTGTACCACCACTTAGTCCACTAAATCTTGCCTTTCTTTAGCCTCACATGGTCCTTTCCAGTCTACTAAAAGCCCCAAGTGTGAGGTGGGAATGAGTACCGTGACTCTGTCCACCGGTTTAAACTTGTTAATGTGGTTCTGTGACAATAATACTGGCATGGCATCTGTTGGGCATTTTCCATATGTTCACATAGTTTTTCTTTTCCACTTTAGTGAGCGTCTCAACGTGGTTGGCCACTGAGCCAGTGCATTGCTGTGGGTGCCACTGGACATCTGTCATCTTGTACGACATCTTTCCAGACTCTTTGATCTACAGCCACTTGTGTTGTATCCACTACCTTGAGTCGCTGGTTCTGCAGGTCTTCTTTGATCTGTCTTATCCCTGCTTTCTTTGGGGCAGTTCGCTGTATCTTTTACTTCATTGGTCATTGTGTCCAGAAGGTTCTTTTAGGGAAGGTGGCAGTTGTCCATTCCACTGATGTGACCAAACCAGCGGAGCCTTTGTTTCTGTATCTTGTCTTTTACTATTGGTTGCTGGTTACATTGTGGCCTGATGGTTTCATTTGTTAGATGATCGTGTGAGGATATTCTCAGCATTTGCTGCAGTCACCACATTTGGAAAACTTCAAGCTTGTTTACTTCACATTTCAGCAGTGTTCTTATTTTGGATCATGGGCAAAAGCCTCTGAATGATGAGCATTTTGTCTTTGAGTGATGTGTGATGGTTTTTCTATAAACACCATCTTAGGAACCCAAAGGCAAATGTTGCTTGTCCAATGCCACCTTGGCACATTATGCTGTTTCCTTCTCTTGTACAAGTGATTTAAGGTATATTTATTTTGTGGACCTGCTCTAACTAGACTTCACTGAGATAAATGGCGGACAGAGATGCAAGTAACTGTGGGAAGCACAAAGGAGGAGGACTCGCTCTCTATGTTAATACACGGTGGTGTAACTCTGGACATGTTAACGTCTCCACTTGCTGCAGGGACATTAGTTTGCGTCCCTATTACTTGCCCAGAGAGGTTGGACACGTCATTGTTGTCATCGTGTACATCCCTCCTCAGGTGGACGTGAAGACAGCGAGTGACATCATCCATTCTGCTGTTGCTAAACTACAAACGCAGCACCCTGAGGCGCTTGTGCTAATCGCTGGAGACTTTAACCATGTGACGCTGGACAAAACATTACCTGCCTTCTCCCAGTATGTGGACTGTAACACCCGGGGAAATAAGACTATTGATTTACTGTATGCAAACGTTAAAGACGCATACAGCGCCACCCCGCTGCCTGCGCTTGGGAAAGCAGATCATAACCTGGTTCTGCTTCAGCCTCAGTACAAACCAAAAGTGAGGGTCCTACCTGCAACCACACAATCATTCAGGAAGTGGACCCCGGAGGCTGAGAATGAGCTGAGAGAATGTTTTTGAACTACAGACTGGGATATCCTGCAGGGATCACATTGTGAGAACATTGAGGAAGTTGCTGACTGCACTACTGACTACATCAACTTCTGTATGGACATTGTAGTTCCAGTAAGAACTGTACTCTGCTATGCTAACAACAAGCCATGGATTACAAGTGACATCAAGGGCCTTTTGAACCAGAAGAAAAGGGCTTTTAAACACGGTGATCAGAATGAGCTCAAGCGCGTGCAGAAGGAACTCCGAGTCCAGCTCAGGGCGGCGAAGGAGCAGTACAGGAGAAAGCTGGAGCAGAAGTTGCAGAATAACAGCATGAAGGGAGTGTGGGATGGGATGAAGATCATCACTGGCCGCAGCTCGAAGCGGGGTGCCACCATCGAGAGAGACATGAAGAGAGCAAACCAAATGAACAACTTCTTTAACAGGTTTGACCACCCTAACCCACTTTCACTCTCACCTCGGAGTACTGCACCCTCCACACATCCTTCTGCTGATACCAGCATAGGAAAGACATCCCCACCCATAATTACAACAGCGCAAGTGAGCAGAGAGCTGAGGAGACTTCGTGCCAGCAAAGCAGCGGGTCCAGATGGAGTATCGCTACGACTGCTGAAGGTCTGTGCATCGGAGCTGGGGGGTCCTCTACAGCGCATCTTCAACCTGAGCCTGGAACAGGGGAGAGTCCCGAGGCTTTGGAAAACATCTTGCATCACCCCAGTCCCAAAGGTCCTAGTGAGCTGAATGACTTCCGGCCTGTTGCTCTGACATCACATGTGATGAAGACCATGGAGAGGCTGCTGCTTCACCACCTGAGGCCACAGGTTCAACACGCCCTCGACCCTCTGCAGTTTGCATATCAGGAGAAGGTGGGAGCGGAGGATGCCATCATCTATATGCTACATCGATCCCTCTCTCACTTGGACAGAGGCAGTGGTGCTGTAAGAATTATGTTTCTAGACTTCTCTAGCGCCTTCAACACAATCCAACCTCTGCTCCTTAGGGACAAGCTAACAGAGATGGGATTAGATTCATACCTAGTGGCATGGATCGTGGACTATCTTACAGACAGACCTCAGTATGTGCGTCTTGGGAACTGCACGTCTGACATTGTGGTCAGCAACACAGGAGCGCCACAAGGGACTGTACTTTCTCCGATCCTGTTCAGCCTATATACATCGGACTTCCAACACAACTCAGAGTCCTGCCACGTGCAAAAGTTCGCTGACGACACTACTATTGTGGGCTGCACCAGGAGTGGGCTGGAGGAGGAGTATAGGGACCTAATCAATGACTTTGTTAAATGGTGTGACTCAAACCACCTACACCTGAACACCAGCAAAACCAAGGAGCTGGTGGTGGATTTTAGGAGGCCCAGACCCCTCATAGACCCAGTGATCATCAGAGGTGACTGTGTGCAGATGGTGCAGACCTATAAATATCTGGGAGTGCAGCTGGACGATAAATTAGACTGGACTGCCAATACTGATGCACTGTGTAAGAAAGGACAGAGCCAGTTATACTTCCTTAGAAGTCTGGCATCCTTCAACATCTGCAATAAGATGCTGCAGATGTTCTATAAGACAGTTGTGGCGAGCGCCCTCTTCTATGTGCTGGGGAGGCAGCATTAAGAAGAAAGACGCCTCACGCCTGGACAAACTGGTGAGGAAGGCAGGCTCTATTGTTGGCATGGAGCTGGACAGTTTAACATCTGTGGCAGAGCGATGGGCACTGAGCAGGCTCCTATCAATTATGGAGAATCCACTGCATCCACTGAACAGGATCATCTCTAGACAGAGGAGCAGCTTCAGCGACAGACTGCTGTCACCGTCCTGCTCCACTGACAGACTGAGGAAATCGTTCCTCCCCCAAAGTATGCGACTCTTCAATTCCACCCGGGGGGTAAAACGTTTACATTATACAAAGTTATTGTCTGTTTTTACCTGCATTATTATCAATCTTTAATTTAATATTGTTTTTTGTATCAGTAAGGTGCTGCTGGAGAATGTGAATTTCCCCTTGAGATTAATAAAGTATCTATCTATCTATCTATCTATCTATCTATCTATCTATCTATCTATCTATCTATCTATCTATCTATCTATCTATCTATCTATCAGCCAGTCATTAGTCTTTTCCATGTTAAGCCATATGGCCCGTTAGTTTCCACGTCGTTGGTAAAATGATCATACACTCATGTCACTTTCTTTTCCTCGCCCTTCAAGGGTATTTCTGTGTTTTTGTGACATTTAAAAATATTTTTGAAGTTTTAAAGCCTGGCTCCCATTTTGGGCCTATGTGGTCTTGAAAGCCTACCTCTTGAGTTTAGGGTCTAAGCTGTCCTGATATCTCATCCAGATTTTTCTTAAAGGTTTTTGAGGTTTCTCCTTCAACTCCATGCCTTGGCCGTTTGTTCCAGAGCCCTACAACTCTGAGTAATGAAATGCTTCCTGGCTTCACTTTTAAATGCACTTGCCTTTAATTTCCACTGATGTCCTTGAGTACCTGATTCACTCTTAAGCTGACAGAATGTCGATGAACCTACTTTGTCAATGCTTCTGAGGACGTTAAAGACCTGGATGAGGTCCCCACACAGTCTCCTCTGCTCGAGACTAAACATGTTTAATTATCATACCCTGTCAGATTCCCATGATGCACACGGTTGCTCTCCTCTGCACAGCTTCAAGTGTTGCTATGTCTTTTTTATGGTGTGGTGACCAGGGGCCTCATGATAAAACCAGGTACACAGACATTTCTATATCATTTTTTGTCTATAAATCACAATTACCTTGTAAACATGTATACATGAGTGTGACTTGAATGTCCTCTGAAACATCCATATATGGAACATGCTAATAAACCTCATAAATATGCAATTATGATGCTTCAGAACTTCATTGGCTGGTAGAACAGCCTCCCACCTAATACAGACCCCTGCCACCTGCATTCAAGAGTATCTCACTATGCTCTACAACTGAGAGCATAAAATCATGCATGGCATTATAGTGCCTCTCCTCTGTGTTTTGGGGTCTGGGAAAGGCATAGGTACCTTCATCTGAGTGGGTAGCCACTGTCACCTGGCACATGTAATGAGGTGATTGCTACTACAATGACTGTCACAGGCCATGTGACACACTGAGGAGGCAGCCAGTGACCAACAAGCCAGCTCCCATGTGCAGCACCATCACAACAACAGCACTGTTTCTTTCTGTAGCACATTTTCATACAAAGGATGAGCACAAAGTGCTTCACAACATGTCAAAGATGTAGTTACATGCAAAGAAAATCAAGTTAAAAGAACATAAGAATAATAAAGAACAAATGGAATACAAAAGATGACTAAATAATACACACTTACAAAAGGAAGCTATATAATTAAAAAAGTAAATTTTGTCCAGCTGCAGGTTGATGACTCGGCCTTTCATGCCCCGGCCTTCCACATCAGGCCCCCAGCATTCTTTGGGTCTCCTCTGTCATATTTCTTCTCTTTCTCTTTCTGCGGACTAAGGGAGGCTGAGTTGTGGAAGAACAGAATGTGGCAGCTGAGTCTTCAACCTGAAGCTGAACCTTCTCAGAAAACTGGAGTCCTTAAATATAGAATTCTGTAAATGATGGCCTAATGATAAGGTCAGATGGCCAGGGTGGACAGAAAAACAAAGCAGGGAAAAAAACAAACTTTTCAAGGGTTCAAGGGGGCCAAAAGACCTCCAGCACCCACTGGACATTCTGCCTAACATAAATATTCTTAGGTCATTCTTTATTTTTTTTTTAGTCTTCGTCTTAGATGATTCAACGTGGTGGGTCTCATGTCAAGTTGGGGTATCCACTTTCATAAAAACATCACAGCTGCACAGGACTTTGATCAAGTTGTGTTGGTGCAGAATGTGCCCCTCTGAACATCACCTGAACATCACAACATCAGTGGTGGTCCAGACACAATCTACACAACTGAGTCCCAGGACCCCTCTCAAATATGTGCGTCACCAATCCAGAGTCCTTCTTCAGCACCTCTGACCAGCAATTGCAAATGTCATTAGTTCCCACATGGCTGACACCTTTTTGCTTCGCAGGGACATATGGAGCTTTTTTAACAATGTCCTGTATGTGTGCCCCAGGAGGACAAAACACAAAATTCTTCTGGCAAGAAAGTGCCTGGTTCAGGTTTCTTATGATGAAGTCTCCCACAATGACAACAGCACTTTGGCAGGCAGCTGGTGAAGAGCTGAGAGCTTCAACATGTCGGTGCTTTTATGGGCACTTGAGGTGGAGGTCCCCTTTCTCGTTGGTGTTCTCACACTCTGTCCTAAGAGAGTCCAGAGGTAATGGAGATTCTCGTCAGCTTCAGATGCTGCTGAGATGTGGACAAAGCCAACTGGCCATTGCTGCAAGAGGAAGCCAGCTCAGAACATCCTGCTAAATCACACTGTAGCTTCAGGGCTATCAGGTACCTGCAGTGAGTGTGAAGCTTTCGTATCTGCTCCTCCAAACCTTCAGTTCTTCATCAATGTTCAGAAGCTCATCGTTTCTTTGGGATTTTGAGCACGACATAAGAAAGTAGCAATAGGCCAACACACAGAGCTTCATACAAGACTATTCTTCATGACCTACAGGACGTGTCTCCTACAGCACCTACCAACAAGCCTGTCAGAGCTCCTTTGCTTCAAAATAAATGAACCCCGGGTTGACCCAATCCACTGATGTTTGTCAGCCACATCTCAGCATCACAGGTGATTTGTGTATTAACCTCTGCTCATGGCTAACAAAAGTAGCTTCATTCTCACTAGGTGGTCTTATTCCAATATGAGTGCAGTCAATTGCTCTGATTGCGTTAGGAGAGCTGCACGTGGCTGTAAATTGCCTTTTTATGTATAACAGCATTTTTTTTGTGTGTTTACACTCACACCATACAAAAACTGGATGTACTGCCGGTCAGTTAATGGCTTCCAGCACAGTAGGCATGATGGAGCAGCAGTTGGCTGAGATATTTCTGACCTGTCAGCCAGTTCTTAGAGAAGTGACAACAAGTAGCCAATACAAAGTAATGAAAAGCCAAAAACTGTCTTCACTACAAATACAGCGATTAGGCCTTTTTAGATTGGGAATTAAAATACAGTCAGTGCAGCATAGTCATCACTTTGGGTGTAATGCTTGTCATGTCAGCACTCATTACAATAACAGCTCAGTGAGTTTCTATGTGAGTGAGTTGTCATTTGCCTGATTCGGTTGCATTCCCTACCTGATTAAGGGTGTCGTCATTTCCCAGTTTCTCCTAAATGTTGTGTATGTATGAATCAGAGTTGCTATAATTATATGCTTATTTCCCTGTCAAGTTTATTTTTTTATACATCCTGACAATTCTGCAGAACGCTGCACATTTCAAGTCTCTTTTTGTGCATACGCAAGCTTTATAAATGAAGCCCCAGAACTGCACACAGTACTCCAGATGTGGCCTCACTAGTGCATTAAATAGTCCAAGAATAATGACTCCCAATTGCTTTTCAAGAGTTTTTGCGATATAACCCAACATTTTATTTACTTTTTTAATCGCTTCTGTACATTGCTTACATGATTGTGTCTTTTCAGAGGTTAATTCCTGTAGCTCAGCGTTTCCCCTCATATATTTATAATTGATGTTCCTTTTGTCCACGTGTAGCACTTTTCTATATTCAACTCCTCTTCCAGGTGTTTGCCCAGTTTTGAAGGTTGTCCAGGCCTTCCTGATTTCTTTTTGCAGCCTCCTTAGTGTGTGCCATCTCTCTAATTTAGTGTCATCAGTGAATTTCACAAATATACTAACTACTCCAGAATGTCTGTCATTAATAAAGTCAGGAAAAGAAAACAGGGTCCAAGGACAGACCCCTGAGGGACTCAACTGATGACCTCACTCCATGTGGAGTAGTCCTCTAGCCAATCCGTTTTTGCCTCCTGAAGGTCACTATCATTGAGAATCGCCATCCACATAGGAATTTCTTCAGTCAGAAGCATCAACGGAGGAAATAAACCTCTGGGGTGTCCACGGTCAGTTGGAACAGACAAAGTCAGACACAGACAGAGTCCTGAAGACCTCGGCCAATTGACTGTCCACCACCTGTGGTCATTCTACAGTAAAGTCCGTGTTCGGCCATCTAATCTGAATTACTACTAGTATACAAGCATCAATAATGAAATAACTGAGCTGCAATAAATAAATTATTATTAACACACACAGTTCAATGTCAGTTTTAGAGCCACTTCACAAACTAAATATTACATTGGGAGACCTTGTCTTGCTTTGTACACATCACAGTTTATTTGAGGTATTCCAGTCTGGCTTCCGCTCATATTACAAAACAGCAACATTTTGATAATGGAAACTCCGCTGTAATTATGTAGTTTGATTTAAGTGTAGTGTTTAACACCAACAACCATCTATTTCACTACACAGGATGGACAATGGCATTGGCCCATGGGCACTGTCCTTGCCTGGTTTAGTTCTTATTTATAAAATTGATTCTAGTATATACAGAAATGTGCTGACAGGACTCCATCATTATACACGGAAGTTAAATATGATGTCCCGTAGGGCTCAATACTGGTGCCTTTACTGTTTTCACTTTACATGTTTCACACTGGCATCTATCGTTAGAAAACTTAACATTAATTTTCAGATGACACCCAGTTATATCTTTCTTTGAGACCAATTGACGTTTCTCTGATGCTGTCTTAAATTAATTGTGTTTGTGAGTTAAAATACATTGGATGACTTGGCTTAGAATACAGAAAAAACAGAAATGTTAATTATTGGAGGGAATGATGATACTGTAATAATATTCTGTCATTATTTAACTCAGTGGGAATCACCATCAGTCCTACAGAGTCGGCCCACAATCTTGCTGTTATCTTTGAAACTGGCCTGTCGTTTAAAGCACACATTACAAAACTATCTAAAACATGTTTTTTCCATCTTAAGAATGTTGGGAAATTAAGACGTTTTCTAAATATGCAGGATACTGAGAAATTATTCCTGCCTTTATCTCAAGTACTGTAGGATTGACTAATGCAATGTGGTGTTCACTGGCTGCTCAAATCATTTCTTTATGCTGCTTTCAGTTAATTGAAAATGCTGTTAAAATAATTATTACAAGAACAAGAAAGTATGAAAATATAACTACAGTTCTTAAAGGAAACTTCCACCCCAGAATTATATTTTTATGCTTAGCCTATGCAGCTTGAAGTGACAGCAGAGAAACATTTTTCACCTCATGTTTTTGTGGAGAATGGACTTGACAAAGTTACTTATAGAACATGAGAAATGATGACCAATGCTGGACAAAAGCAAACAATAAAAAATGACCATAAAAAAACTCCAGTGTTACTCGTGTAGCATAATCCACACATCAAGTCATCCCGTCATATCCACGTAACATGCAAAACACATGTATTGTTTGCTAAAATATTGTTAAATCTGGAATTGGCTCCAGCAGACCCCCGTGACCCTGTGTTAGGATATAGCGGGTTGGATAATGACTGACTGACAGACTTTATATCTTTGGAAAATGAAAGCAATCCACAAACAGAAAGCCTCTCATACTTCACTGCACTTCTGAATTGAAGACCCACTTCTCCCCCACATTCATTGGTCAAGAGTCCTGTTGTCAATTCAGAAGTGTGACACCATGTGAAGGGGCTTTCAGTTTGTGTTTACTGTTGTCTAGCATTGGTCACCATGGGCACCTGCTCCATCAGAAACTTTGTTATGTCTATTGTGGCAGGCGACTGGATCCCATGCCCAGCCGGGACGCCCCTTCTACTTATGTTCTAGGGGAGCAGCCATGCGCTCCTCCGTACCTCCTCTGGGACGCTTGCTGGCAGCCTCCCTGGCTGACGATGGTGCCTCAGTTTCCCACAGGGTTCCATGGGAGATGGAGTTATCCACAACCATGTGGGGATCTGGGGTGGCCACCAGGGGGTTCTGCATGGGTCCTGGTGCCAGCCTGGACACCTCTACAGCCCTGCCCGGAAGTGAAATCAGGAACAGGTGATCAAGCACATGGAGCACTTCTGGGTGGGCTATAAAAAGGGCCGGCAACCACCACTCAGAGCCAGAATTTGGAGGAAGAGGACGAGGTTGCCTGGGACGAGTGGTGGTGCCAGAAGAAGGGTTGTTACTTGTGTTGCTCCTGTGCTTGGGACTGTGTTGTGGCTGGAGGGTTCACGGTTAAGACGTGCCCTCCAGCTGAAGAAAAATAAAGTCTTCTTGTGTTTTTACACGTCCCTCTGTGTCAGTCTGTGCCGGGTCGGGCGCTATACAGCATCCTTATCACACCGTTCTTCATACAAACATGAGATTAAACATTTTTCTTGGCCAAGACTACAAACTACATAAGAGACTTGTGACATCTGTCCAGTATATCCTGACTAGAGCTGCTGATTACCTACTGCATTTCTGTCAGTCATTTGTATAGAATTATAAGTAACAGAATATTTATAAACCATCACTACCCCTGCGTTATTCTATTTCTCTTCTTAGTATCTGGAAGTGACACTTGGTGCAACTGCTCTGCTGCTGGGCTCTTCTCTTACCTTTGGAAAAGTCACCTCAGATAAAGAGGCATTGGAATCATCAGATGGAAAGATTCTATCGTCATATAGTTACCGTTGGCACAAGCAGCTCGCTATCAGTTAATTGTCATGGATCCATGCATACATGAATAAGGAAATAATAAACAAAGAATAATCTAAACTACTAAATTATTTTATAACCATTCAGTCATAATGCTATAGAAATCAATTCAATGACCCAGACCAGATCAGCAGTTCCAAAGAAGTTGCAAACCCATTGGTGTACAGCCCAATGTGTTGTAGAACAGTTACAGTAGACAACACATTAACGTGGGCATATGTGGGTGTTGGCAGTTTAGAAATTGCAGTTTGTGTGCATACTGTTGGTATGTTAGACCCCCAGTCGTGTTTCTTGACCCACTTCTGCTGAGTAATTCATTGGCTGAAAGTCCTCAGTGTTGGTGTGTTAGAGAGAGGATGTGCAGTGTTGTTCATAATGGCCTTAGTTTTGTCTTCATACTCTTCTCTTCTGCCACCTTAGTCCCATAACTGAGTCTGCTCTTTTAATTTGCTTGTTGATTTCATAATTATTGTCAGCTACACAGAATTTTAACTTGCTTATCTTCTTCTTGACTATTCTAGTTATGACTATGAAGGTTTGTGTTGGTCTAACTTGTAACTATGAGTCTCCACAGATCTTTGTTATTCTATCTGTCTTCTCTTTACAGCTTTCTCACAGACCATTCCTAAGGTTCTCAAAAGATACCATCATAAAGATCTCCTCAAGATCACTGAGTACTTCAGGCCCTGCCTGGCCTATCTGATCAAAGCTAAGATGACAAACATTCTGGAGAGCCTGGTCAGCAAGGAGATCCTCACCAGTGATGAGGTAGGAGAGCCTTTGTGAACTGGTCTGCAGTAAGGGTCCAGTATAAGGGACCAGTACATGTGATTCAGTTCCAGTTCTGTTTGGTGTGTTGCTCACTTTTGACCATTTCAGAATCAGCAGCACATCTGCAGAGGCACCTGGGTAAAATTTTAATTTGTTGGTAAAAGTAAAAAATAAAAATGTTTTAGAGGTACCCAAGACATTTTAGTTTTGGTTTTTAGATGCAACAACAGTTTGCAGTTCTGAACGTCTCATCAACCAAGGGAGGACATGGATAGTTGCGACTAATTTAATATCTTTATACTCTAGTGTGATATGTAAAGGTTAATGGGATATTTACGTTAAGGAACACAAAAGCTGGTTGAACATTTTAGATTTGCTGTAACCTCTTGGCTGCTGTGTGGGTTCACCAGTAGAGGTCAGTGCTGGGCTCACTTCTTCTCACACCCACCTGTTCTCATTAAATTGACTTTATGACAGGCGCAATGCATCATGGATATTCTAACTGCCCTTTTGGTGTCCCTGTGTTACTTCATGGAAGGTCTCACTTGCAGCAGTGGAAGTCAAGCAACATGGAGAGCTGGCTGGCAGAAACTTTCCTTTCTAATATGATTCAGTATTCCTCACTTTACAAGTAACACATAGATAACGTGAGTGTAAAACAAATGAAAAATACTTAAAAGAAACTCTGGTACTTATTTTGTTTATTATTACCTGTAATTTGGTCACAGCGTGTGTGTGTGTGTGTGTGTGTGCGCATTTGTGTATGTGAGTGGGTCCTGTCCAGGGCAGTTTCCTACCTTACACCCTGTGCTGTTTGGATAGGCCCTGCAACCCTCACAACTCTGAATTGGATGAATGAAAACAGATGTGTGTGTCTGTGTGTGTGCGTGTGTGTGTGTGTAGTCAATGTGTGTGTCACTAGAGGAGTCACCTTTGGATTTTAAGCACTGGCCTGACCATTCACTTGTTATCAGTTGTCATTCTCTCCATTTCTGTCCTTTGTTCACATCTTTTGATTGTGAAGCTCCATTCATGTTTAGGTGTGATCTCATAAAATGCAAAAAGCACCAACTGTGATTGGCATGTCTGTCTGTCTGTCTGTCTGTCTGTCTGTCTGCCTGTCTGTCCGATTCTCAGTATGAAAGACGTTGGTTCCCATTGGACTGAAATGTAAAACTTGGCACGTTTATTCTTCAAGTCTTATGTGTGTGACAGTCCAATGTCCACTGAGATATTGTGATTATAGTGCGCTGTACACATTTTTGAAATTTCAAGATCTGTAGTTGAAAAATATTGGTGAATTTGTGAACTCGACTATCTGAATACAAAGAACCATTCTGTGTGGCTTCAATTACGGATAAATTTAACGCTTCATCATTTATAATCAGAGCTTTTACTTCAACTTTTATATTTTTTATATATATACTGAATATATCTTACTTGTTCAACAGCCACTTCTGATGGCAAAACTGTGAAACCCCTGCAGTCGTGTGCTGAAGCAAATACACCACAAGATGGGGCGGGGTCAGATGTGGGCGGGGTCAGATGACAAAATATTACCATATGTGGAACGAGTGACAGTAATGTGTGTTTATATATTCAATTCACTAAATAATGCCCTTTTTTATTTATTTAGCATGGTAGTTATTATATTGTTTATTTACTTATCACCATCTCTTACTGTCCCAGAATGCAGCAGTAGGTCTCATTATTTGCTAACATTTTTCTTCTTCTTCTTCTTCTTCTGCCTCCATCCCATCCCACACTCATTGTGTGTGAATCTCAGTCACAGCAGCTCAAAATCAAAGTAGAGAAGTGACATGGCGTGCATGTCCACAACATTAAATGTGAAAGCAACTTAAGTACAAATGTGTGACAGACGGCTCAGTAACACTTCAGTGACTAAACGTGTCCTCCTTAAAACAACCTCACAGCTGCATTATCTACAGATTATAATCTTTAACATGTCACTAACTCTGTCATTTATCGACCACAGTGATCCCCAGTCTGTCATGTTCAGATACAGTCAACATTTTTATCTTGAGATTTTAATTCTTCTTCAGTTGACTCTTTATAAAATGTGATGTTTAAGAAGTTAGAACTCCAGTTATCTGCAGATCTCCACATCCACAACAGGGCAGAAACCTTCACATCACTCGAGTAGACATCTGCTGTCTATAAAGACAACTTCAGCTACCTGATATTGTAAAATGGTATTATAACATGTTTGATGTTCACTAGTAGTACATGGGATTATATTCTGTTATTGTTGTTCTTTCTAAATATGATTCACTGTTATAAAAATATGTCATAAACAAACTGATGATCATATCAAAACCTTCAATGAAGTGATTAGAAAATGTAAAAATGCAATCAGTTACTGGTGAAAGGTGAAGGAGATGCCAGTCTGGTCATGGGCACTGAAAAGAGAGGAGAAACAAAGGGGGATTGGGGAGGCAGGGTGGTCTGCTTGATCACATGACAAAGTGGTGCTAAAACAGGGCAGAATCTCCAGCTTCCTGATTGAACAGCGAGGACTCCTCACAAAGTGTCAGTTTTAGTCAGAGGTGTGATCAAGTCCCAATTATGCAAGCACAAGCAAATCTCAAGTCTTAAACCTCACATAAGAAGAAGTAGGTCCTAAGTAAGAAGAAGCGAGTCGTAAGTAAGCCTCAAGTCCTTGAAGTAAACTCAAGTCAGGCGTCAAGTCTGTAATTTTGTGGCACAAGTCTTCAGGTCTCATGTTTGGTCAATACCTTCTCCTGATATATACAATAAGCTTTTAAATCATCAGTGACAGTGTAAGTAATCTTGTGGGTTTTTTTCTTGTAATCACTGCAAAGGCCTTCCAAATGTTCACATATTCGATCACCTGTGTGTGTTCACTCAAACCGTTTGCATGACAGCAGACTGGACTTCAGCTCAAGGGTTTCTTTCTCCATTGCTATCCCAGATAGCCTCTCATCTTCCTATCAGGCCACACATCCACAGTTACAGAGAGATGTTCAGCTTGCTGTGTTTGCTTTTTGACTTTTGCTTGTTTCTCTGTAACCAATTTTCTATTTTAGAGGTAAAATTCTTGTGTATACTTGCTATTGACAAAGTGATGAGAGCTCCTATGTTCAACTATTGATAGGGCATGTTGTAACCTACTATTACAACAACAACAACATTTATTTATATAGCACATTTTCATACAAAAAGTAGCTCAAAGTGCTTTACATAATGGAGAGAAGAAAAATAAAAGACAAAATAAGAAATTAAAATAAGACAACATTAATTAACATAGAAAGGAGTAAGGTCCGATGGCCAGGGTGGACAGAAAAAACAAAAAAAAACTCCAGAAGGCTGGAGAAAAAAAATAAAATCTGCAGGGGTTCCAGGCCACAAGACCGCCCAGTCCCCTCTGGGCATTCTACCTAACATAAATGAAATAGTCCTCTTTGTAGTTCGGGTTTTTCACGGAGTCACCTGATGCTGATAGTCATACAGACTTCTGGCTTTTAATCCATCCATCATTGCTGGAACATCATGGTGCTTTGGGTAGATGGTGGTGGCGCACGCCACCACCAACAGGACACCGGAAAAGGAAACAGAAGAGAGAGTAGGGGTTAGTACAGATTTTGAATGAATAGTTATTATAATGAATTGGATATACAGAGTATCAGGATTAAATTACAGTGAAGTTATGAGAAGGCCATGTTACAGTAATGTGTTTTCAGTAGTTTTTTAAAGTGCTCCACTGTATTAGCCTGGCGAATTCCTACTGGCAGGCTATTCCAGATTTTAGGTGCATAACAGCAGAAGGCCGCCTCACCACTTCTTTTAAGTTTTGCTCTTGGAATTCTAAGGAGACACTCAGTTGAGGATCTGAGGTTGCGATTTGGAATATAAGGTGTCAGACATTCCGATATATAAGATGGGGCGAGATTATTTAAAGCTTTATAAACCATAAGCAGAATTTTAAAGTCAATTCTGAATGACACAGGTAACCAGTGTAGTGACATCAAAACTGGAGAAATGTGTTCGGATTTTCTTTTCCTGGTAAGGATTCTAGCAGCTGCATTCTGCACTTGTTGCAAACGATTGATGTCTTTTTTGGGTAGTCCTGAGAGGATTGCATTACAGTAATCTAGCCGACTGAAAACAAACGCATGAACTAATTTCTCTGCATCTTTCGATGATATAAGAGGTCTAACTTTTGCTATGTTTCTTAGGTGAAAAAATGCTGTCCTAGTGATCTGATTAATATGCGATTTAAAACTCAGATTACAGTCAACGGTTACCCCTAAGCTTTTTACCTCCGATTTGACTTTTAATCCTAATGCATCCAGTTTATTTCTAATAGCCTCATTGTATCCATTATTGCCAATCACTAAGATTTCGTTTTTTTCTTTATTTAATTTGAGAAAATTACTATTCATCCATTCTGAGATACAAGTTAGACATTGTGTTAGCGAATCAAGAGATTTGGGGTCATCAGGTGCTATTGATAAATACAGCTGTGTGTCATCAGCATAGCTGTGGTAGCTCACGTTGTGCCCTGAGATAATCTGACCTAATGGAAGCATGTAGATTGAGAAGAGCAGCGGACCCAGGATAGAGCCTTGTGGAACACCATATAGAATATCATGTGTCTTTGAGTTATAATTACCACAACTAACAAAGAATTTTCTCCCTGCCAGGTAGGATTCAAACCAATTTAAGAAACTGCCAGAGAGGCCCACCCATTGACTAAGGCGATTCTTAAGAATATTATGATCAATGGTGTCAAATGTGGCACTCAGATCTAAGAGGATGAGAACAGATAAATGGCCTCTGTCTGCATTTACCCACAAGTCATTTACTACTTTAACGAGTGCAGTTTCTGTGCTGTGATTTGTTCTAAAACCTGACTGAAATTTATCAAGAATAGCATGTTTATTGAGGTGCTCATTTAACTGCATAATGACTGCCTTCTCTAGAATTTTACTTAAGAAAGGCAGGTTAGAGATGGGTCTATAATTTTCAAGAGCAGAGGGGTCGAGATTATTTTTCTTAAGTAGGGGTTTAACTACCGCAGTCTTAAGACAGTCTGGGAAGACCCCCGTATCTAATGACGAATTTACTATGTCAAGAACATTATCACTAAGCACGCCTGATACTTTGAAAATATTTGTTGGTATTGGGTCAAGGGCACAGGTGGAGGGTTTCATTTGACATTAAGTCTGACAATATAAAAATACTGCGGTGGGTTGGCACCCTGCCCAGGATTGTTTCCTGCCTTGTGCCCTGTGTTGGCTGGGATTGGCTCCAGCAGACCCCCGTGACCCTGTGTTCGGATTCAGCGGGTTGGAAAATGGATGGATGGATGGTTGGAATATAAAAATAATTATAATTCTTTGCATTTATATAGCGTTTTTCTCACTACTCAAAGCACTCAGCAATTGCAGGTTAAGGGTCTTGCTCAAGGGCCAATAGAGCAGACTCCCTATTGGCATTTATAAGATTCGAACCGGCAACCTTCTGATTGCCAGTGCAGATCCCTAGCATTATATTGCATTGTGCAATATTGCATTAGTGAGGAACTTTTATTGAGGTGGTTGGAGTTGTAGAGTTTAACAGCACTTGACTCAATGAACCGAGAGATGCTGGTCTGCAAAGGCTCACTGGTTACCATCTTGGTCTTCAGATATTCCTTAAGGCTAAGAAATAAGAAAAAAAGCAACCATATCTAAACAAATAAGAAATGTAACATATTTTTCTACACTTTGTCCCAATTATGGTCCTATAGTAGTCAAGAGGGGAATATTAGGTTGAGCATTTTATACAGCATAAGCAGGCAACAAAAATGAATGTTAGCAAAAGCTAATATACTGTACTGGCTGCATAATCATTATTACATCTAAAGTTACAGTATTTATAGCTGTTGTTTAAGTGTGAGTCTTAAGGCCTGCGGTGCACATCTGAGTGAACAAAATCCTACAGTCTGGCACCATTCAGATGTGGAAGAAACAAATTGTACATATTATTAAAGAAAGAAATCTTATCCTCAATTAGGACCTTTCTGAGTCAGGAACCAGGCAGGAGGAAACTTGTTCACTACGTCTTTATTTCTCTTCATGAAGAGTCATGAAGCTTAGAGGATCCTGTTACAGCAATCGACTAATGGACAGTGACCTGGACAGAGGTTAACATCAGATCGTTAAGGACTAAAGGCAGACGGCCATTCTTATAGATAACTGCATTTATATAGCAGTGCTGAATGAATACATAGACATCACCTCTGGTTTACTCTGACTGGTTACAAGACATGAGATGATTTTCAGCAGACAGCATAACCAGCTTACATATCCATAATAAAAGTCTCATGTCACTATTCTCTTGCTCTCCTCAAACATTTCTTAACTTCTGCCCTTAACCTTCTCTTGTGAAGTTTCTATATACGTGACAACCATCAAGTCGTCGCTACAGGACGTCTGCTGATTTCTGTGTATTACATTAGTCAATTCTTTAAACTTCCTGGGACATTTACTTCACCATTTCAGCAGTCTTTTTACACTTTTACTCACACAACACTTCATGGGTAAACGCTATCTGTATATTAACACTTTAATGACTATATTACCCTTGATGTTTCATTATTCTGTCACACAGAATGTAACGCTGGCTCATTAGAGAATGAAACTTGTAACCAGTTGATGTTTAAATGCTCCTGTGCTGAAATGTGTACGAAACTGCAACACAGTCTTTGTTGAACTTAAATGCATTTTCATAAAAATACAATTTGCTGAAATAATAGCACATTTCATAAAATATTTTAAAGAACATTCAAGTAAGCAGTGTGTTAGGAATATATATATGATATAGAGACCATAGTTCATAGAAATGGTATAACAAGTTCAAATTAAATTGTGACCTGAAAATTCACTTCCATTTCACATAAAACAGAAAGTCTGTTTTTACTATTCATCAAAAATAAGGGAAAACAACTTTCATTAATAAAAGTTAAATATTTGAAAACAAAATAATAATCAGCGGCATGTAGCAAACCGCTTTACATCTGCAATGTTGCTGCTTCCAGCATGAGAGAGAGACAGAAAGAGCGCATGCGCCAGGCTTACTAATAGGAAATATTTAGAACCAAACCTCCCAGTGCTTGAATATGTCCACCCATCCATCCATCCAGTTTCCAACCCGCTGAATCCGAACACAGGGTCACGGGGGTCTGCCGGAGCCAATCCCAGCCAACACAGGGCACAAGGCAGGAAACAATCCAGGGCAGGGTGCCAACCCACCGCAGCTTGAATATGTCGTGGCTAAAAAATTCGTCACCAGAAGGCTTTTTACCTGAAATAAAGGCTATTAGGAGACTTGGGATAGGCAAAAAGAGTTTACAGTTTTATTGCAATAAAATAAGCATAATAATAATAAAAATAACAAGGACTCAACCCAATACGGCCAAATTGAGCTGAGCCTCGAACGGTTCAAAATCCAAAACTTATATATCATTTTCTTATCACTTTGTCCTTGCTCAATTAGCTCATTCTGCACCTGGCTTTACTGTCCATTGTTTTCTCTAGGCTTCTGTGTGGCTTATTTTGATTGGTCTAAGACTGGTGTGAGACTTGCCCGGACACCACCAGACTGAGACCACATCTTTATACAAAACTCTCTTTATTTTCTTCCCGTTCTCCACACAACACAGCTCAGTCCCGCACAACAGCAGTGCCTTCAGCCCCAGTCACCTCTCTCCTGGGCTTTCTCTCTCCTCGTCCCTGGGCCACCTGTCCCCTCTCTCTCCAGGAGCTTCGTCCTGCTCCTGCTCCCGACTCCAGCTCAGTGACAGGAGGGAGGCGGCCCCATTTATCCTCACCCGGATGAGCTCCAGGTGCTCTACCTGACGTCACGTCCTTGTGTGGCGGAAGCGTCAGGAGAGCAACCGGAAGCACTCCGGGTGACCCTGGAAGGATCGTCCTCCATCTGTGTGGCGGAAGTACATAAGTCCCGAGCTTCCTGAGGCTCGGGGCGCCCCCTGGTGGTGAACAGAGGCCCCAACGGTCCTGAGCCTTCCTGCTCCCCTTCCGTGGGCCTCTTCTACTAAAGGGCGGTTGCCCCCTCGTGGCCCGGAGGACAAATGTGCCCCGTCTTGGTCCTTGGTCCTTCCAGGCATCCCGGCCGGGTCCGACCCCCAGGCACGTATGACACTGGGTAGATGGCTTCCTCTTACCATCTTTGGGCTTTTCTGACGTCATTTCCTATCTTCTCCGACCTCGCTCAAAAAAGCTCTTTTGCTCATCTTCTCTGACTCCCCTGTACTCCTGTCCGGCCGAACCTTGAGTTCCCATGGGAACCCTTATTATCTCCTTACTTTCCTATTACTGGTCCCCTCCTGGTATTTTATTTTTCTATGCTGTTCCCATTTTTTCTAACTGGCCAAGGCTTCAATTCCTTATATGGGTTTCCTTTAAGCTTTCCAAACTTTTTCATACTAGTGGCCTGAAGCTTAGGCTTTAATTAAAATTGAACTATAACACGTGCTTTTATTTTAATTATCTGCTTGGCTTGTTTGGTTTGCCTTAATCTCTATGCTAAAATTAATTTCTAATATATTCTACTAAATTTATTGCTAATGTCTAACTTTACTAATATTCCTTTTCATACATCGCATCAGAGTGACCTCGCTTACAGCAAAGGCCTTTTGTAGCCTTTCTGCTGATTCATCAATCCAGCTGGTTTCTTTACAATGCCTTCCAGAGCCATCTTTTCTCTGTGGTATCATTCTTTTAGCTTCGTATCTCTGACACAGGTGTTCTCAATCTTATTTTCTTTATCTGTTCTTTTCCCACACTAGCAATTCTGCTGTAAGCTTAAAAAATAATGCAAAATGACTGATTTTTAGTTAACTATTCACTTGACCTATCTTATTTTCTCAACATTCTAATTTATGCTTAATCTAATGTTTTAGAAGCTTTTAATTACTTTTTATGGCTCTTTATGTTAATTTGCTATCTTCATGCTAATATAAAAAATTTTCCTTCTACAAATATTAAACTAACCAGCCACACACACAGCACAGAAAGCAAACAAATGAGACGCAAGGCGAACAATGCTGAAAAAACGAGTGCTGCGGAGAGACAGATTGAATCTGTGGATACGGAGAGCTGACTGTACCTGATTTTTTTAGAGATGGATGGTAGGTTTAGGAGACAGAAGCTCAAAAGTATTCAGTCTAAAAAGTATTCAGTATTAATTACGCCTCTCTCCCTGTATTGTCAGCATTTACATTTTTACATCTCCCAGCAAGCTTCGTCTTCCTCCTCTGGCTCCTCAAATGGAGTGAGGTGGCCACATTCATAGGTCACCCGGAAGTGCTCGGTGCTGCCAGACCTTCTTCTGGGTGTGGAGGAAGTGCTGCAACCCAGGGTTCAGCAACTGTCCAGGTGCCCCAGCAAGGTTGAGCTTCTGTGCTCCAAACCTGTGGCCCTGCTGTGAGCCAGGGGGATTACACTCTAGTGTTCCAGGGGAGGTATTGCCCTGAATATGCCCTTTTCCCCCGGTTATTCCATCACAAGGGCCCCAGCCGTCTGCCACAACATTTGATTTTGTTTGCCTCATTCATTACGTTTGAACCATAAAATCAGCACTAAAGATTAGCAAACAACATCCAGAGAAAACCTACAGGATAAAAGTGGTTTCAAATACAAACAAGATCACACATGATCCCCACACAGAGAATGGCGGACATGTGGATAGAGGTTCCTCCATTTTCTTGTTCTACAGTCACAGCTAACGTCAACCATCTGAGTTTGAGGAGTTTGCTGCGTCTTTTCTGCACGTGTTAGGCAGACTCTGAACTTTAAGTAATTTAGGGGAAGAAAGATGATCTCTACCACTTCTTGTTCTGCTTGGTCACAATTCATGTCAATGCCCATAAATATGAGAGTCCCAGTTGATTAAACGTCTATCCCCTGAGATTCAGGCATCAGAATTTGCCACAAATTACAGCATTTAGTCGAGGAAAGTCAGGATTCACTTTTTCAACTTATAAGTGAAGTTTGAATTAATGAGCAAATGTATGTTGCCCTGGTTTAAAATTTTAACATTGATTTGTTATTTATCTTTGCATCTTTTTCATCTTTATCTTTAATTATCTTAAAATTATCTTGTGATCTTTATTTATTTATCTTCTGCTACTCTTATTTATTTACTGTATTTATTTATACATCACAGCATCTGTGGCACAACAATTTGACTCTGCTTCTCACAATGTTTGTGACAATAAAGATCTCAAATCACTAATCTTAAATTTTCTGACATCATTGTGACACGTCCTGAGGGCTACAGCCATGTTTGTATGGTTGTTACGGCCATTGTTAGTCACATGACACTCCAGTTTTAGAGGATGCCTGCTGATCCAGTGCTGCAAGCTCAGGGTCGCTGAACTGGATTAGGAGTTGGCTGGCCTGCGTTGTAGTAGAGAACTGGTAGATCTGGCCCAGGTGTCCTTCAGCGAGGTGGTGCTGGTGGAGACTCCAGACTGATCTGGTGGGTCACATTTAAATGTAAGTGCAAGGCGAGGGGTGCACTCTGTCTAGGGGCATCAACTCCAGAATTGGAATTGTCAAACCGCTGTCTTTGAAAACTCTGAGGTGTTGGGCAGTCATGAGGAGCTCAATGGGCCACCTCAAAACCAATCACCAAAAAATGAGGTTGTAATGATAGAAGATGGCATCATTAGGAAATTGAAGAGCAGGTTTCCACATGCACAGATGGGAGACCTCCTAGGAAGGGTTGATAAGCTCTTGGCAGGAGTGGTGGTGTATCCAGTTGTCATTGTCCATGATGGAACAAATATCATACATAAGGGTAGTCTGTCAGTTCTGCAATCCAAATTTAAAGAGTTAGGTGGCAGGCTGAGGAGCAGAACTGACGAGGTAGTCTTTTCCAAAGTTCTGCTTGTGCCTCGTGCCAGTCCAGGTAAGACTGAGGAGAGCAGAAGGCTTAGCGCATGGCTCACATTTAGTTGTAGGGTAGAAGGGTGTAGGTTTATGGGGCATTGGGACTCCTTTTGGAACAAATTGGAGCTGTTCTGCCATGATGGGTTACATCTGAACAGGAGAGGCACCAATGTATTGAGGAGGCGTATGAGGAGGTCAGTCGAGGATTATTTAAACTAGGGAATGGCTTGGAAGTTTAGGACAGGCCAGGTTTAGAACTGAACATGGAGGAACAAACAACAGTGTAGAAATAAAAATGTATAGTAATGTAAAGTCTAACGCAATGTTTAAATGCAAAAGATCAGTAACACATTAATAATAGCTTGCCTTAATGCTAGAAATATGAAGTTTTAAAAGGACAGACTGGGATAAGCTTTAAAGTGTGGAGAGAGTCGAGGAGTATTAGTACAGGTTTAAAAACATTTTGCGTGTAATGCAGGACAGGTAGACACCTAAATCGGAATACATAGGAAATTGAAAATAACTCGGCAGTGGGTTAATAAAGAGCTGAAAAAGAAGCAGCAAAGGAATAATAACTAATATATAATACATTATAATAACTAATAACTCCAATGTGAATTGTAGGGCGTATGAAAACATGAGGGCAACCATTAAGAAGGATATCAGGGAGGCTAAAAGACAGTTGGAGAGGAATAGAGCAGATAAGGCGAAAGACGACCCTAAGAGATTCTTTCAGTATTTTAGTAGTAAAAGATAGCGGATGCCCTAAACTTATATTACAATACAATACAGTTTATTTTTGTATAGCCCAAAATCACACAGGAAGTGCCACAATGGGCTTTAACAGGCCCTGCCTCTTGACAGCCCCCCAGCCTTGACTCTCTATGAAGAGAAGGAAAAACTCCCAAAAAAGGTCTTCACAAGTGAGCAAGTGGATAACCTCCCTGAGGTAAATGTGACTATTAAGGAGGTAGTGAGGGATTTGGTAATTGTAGAGGGAGAAGAGCTGCTCAGATTAAATAAGATGAAATCAAACAAATCACCAGGACCAGATAATATTTACCCTCGAGTTCTTAAGAACGTTAGTGAGTACAGATATAAACCCTTGATGCATATTTTTAGGAAGATCTTACACTCTGGGAAAATTCCAAAGGACTGGAAAATGACAAATAATATCCCATTATTTAAAAAGGGTAACCGTGCAGATCCAAGTAACTGTAGGTTAGTAAACGTATTGTGCATCACATGTAAATTAATGGTAGGAATTATTAAGGGAAAGATTGAGAAAAACCTGGCAAGAAGAGAAGTTTTACTGAGCAGTCAGCATGAGTTCAGAAGACAGAGGTCATGTTTAACCAATATGTTGGAGTTCTATGAGGAAGCAACAGAAGGATACAACCAAAGTGGAGCAGATGACATTACTTATGTTGACTTTTTAGACTTTCATAATCTGCTGCGTGAGAGGTTGGGTATCAAACTAAAAGAAGTGGGAGTTCAGAGTGTGGTGTTTAGGTTGGTGCAGAATTGGCTCAGACACAAAAAGAAGAGGGTGATGGTGCGAGGAACCTCATCAGAATTGGCTGATGTCAACAGTGGTGTCCAGCAGGGGTCAGTGTGGGGGCTGCTGCTATTTTTAATATCTATAAATGGATGTAAAACTGTGAGGTTTGAATTCACAATGGGGATTTTGAAAATTAAAAGTACACCTAATGATTAGGATTTAGGAGTCTTAGTGGACTTGACACGATCAACTTGAAGACAGTGTTCAGAAGCCATTGAGAAGGCTATCAGAATGTCAGGTTATATAGCACCTTGATGTGTGGAGTTCAAGTCACAGGACATTCTGCTCAAGCTTTATAACACACTGGTGAGGCCTCATTAGGAGTCCTGGGTGCAGTTTGAGGTCTCCAGGCTAAAAAAAAGAACATAAAACACTAGAAAAGCTCCAGCGAAAAGTGACTCGGCTAATTAAAGGGCTACAGGGGTTGAATTATGAGGAAAGATTAAAAGAGCTGAGCGTTTTCAGTTTCAGCAAACGAAGTTGAACAGGAGACATGATTGATGTGTTTAAAATTATGAAGGGATTTAGTCCAGTGGATTGAGACTGTGACTTTAAAATGAGTTCAACAAGAACTCGGGGACACAATTAGAAACTTGTTAAGGGTAAATTTTGTGCCATCATAAGGAAGTTTATGTTCACACTGAGAACCACAGACACACAGAATAAGTGACCACTGTAGGACTTTAGGGGCCTTCAAAATTCAATTTAATGTTATTTTTGGGGATTTAAGTGGATAGGACTGGTGAGCTTTATTGAGCTGAATGGCCTCTTCTCGTCTAAATCTTTCTTTATTTTAATGTTCTAATGCTCCCAGCGTTATAAAAGCACATGGAAAGTGCAGTCCCCGAACGGAGATTGACAGGTGGCCCCATTTCTTGTGAGATCATCTTCAGAATATAAGAGAATTGGCAGAACAAGCATCCACACATAAAAATCAAACAATAAACAAAACCGATAAAAATACATAATTATATAAATAAAAAACAAACAACACAATAGCATAAATAGTACAAATCAAAGGACCAAAGATGATCAAAAAGGACATAATAAAGGAAGTTACATGTAAGCCAGAGAGATGAGTCCATCTTAAACATAACATCTTGGTTGTTTTTCAGATTGTCAAAGTCAAAGAAGAGTCTGAGTGGACAGAAGGTGTGGACTCCTTCATCGGTGAAGTAATGAAGAAGGACCGAGTGGTGCTGATCAGCCTGTGGGAGGCGCTGGCTGAGCAACTTGAGAGACTCCAATCACCAAAACTTATAAAGATAATGGAGGAAGTGACAGAAGAGAGTAAGTCGATGGAGTCCTGTTCAGAGTAAAATTCTAACTGTCCAAACACACAATAAGGTGAAGTAGAGAGAGGGATTCAACACACATTAGAACACGGTAGACCACCTGCTTTATTCATTATAAAGTTCTATTCGCATTACTGATGAGACCCATGATTAGCACCCTGATACCATTAAGTCCTAAGCTCAATGTGCCCTCTGATGCCTTCAGACTCATTTGTAATTTTCTTTAACAGACAGATAATGACAGGCTCATTTGTCCAGGCCTTTACAGACTTGTTCTCAGGTCCTTACCTCTGACTGGTAAGAAGGTCATCCCTTTCATTTTTTATCACAGATTGTTGGAAGTTTCTATGGTTTGAGTTCTCAAGGCCTCAACCTCATTGCCAGACAGTTCTTGACTTTTGTAACATGTAAGAGAATCAAAGGACAACGATAAAGAGTTGGGTACCTCCATGGTAACCCCATATAATTGGATTCCATCTAATATAGAAAAAACAAGCAAATAATTGTATAAAGGTTTTTCAGACATGAGTTCAGTACAGAACTGGCAAAGATGGCAGGGCTTCCAGTTTTCAGTCCTCCTGGCAGAAAGAAAAAGGTCCAGGTGGACGGATGGAAGTGACATAAAAGATGTTCTAGTTCTGAATCATCTGGTCTGCAGAGGGAGGAAGAGAGAAAGACAATAAGACACAGCGCCAACCCCTGGTGTGACAGTAGAATTACAGTCACTAGAGCCCTTCATCTGTCCCCTATGTGCATGTGTGTGACAGACAGGATAGCAGAAAGTTTAAAAGGACATTGGAAAGAAACATCACAAAAAAGGGCAAGGAGGTCGCAAAGAGATTCTGTCAGTATTTTAGCAGTAAATACCTGTCATGGAGGAGGTGACGTGTGTCACTGTAGGAGGTGTATGACGAGAGAGCAGAACTATTCTTGCATTCCTTTTCTGTGCTAAAACAGCTGGCTACTGGAAAATGTCCCTCAGCTTGTTCTGCTTCTTCATTTGCTTAAGAATTACCTGGAGGTTTTGAGAATTAGAAGTAGAAAGTGTAAAAAGCTCTCCAATAGTGTAAGTGTAGATTTTGTAGAAATGCTGCTGTTGGATATTACTTCACTGGCTGTGTTTTCAATGATAAGAGATAAGAATCGGTTTAAATTGAATGCTTCAAGCACTAAGTATGTATGGAGTTTAAGAGAGTTTTTATAGCCCCTGTTTCTAAGTTATTCAAGTATGCCTCACTGTAGTCTGACATGCTGAGAGGAGGCACACTAACATACTGACGTGCTGACGTCTTCTTAGCAATCGAGAGAGAAGCAGATGGGAGTTGCTGAGAGTTTTTGTGTTTTCTGTAGTGTGAGAGTTAATTAAAAATACATTTTGATCTTATACACTTGGGTTTTGGTTGCCGCTAAGGAATCGCGCTGGAATTTTTAAAGCTTTTTTCTCTTTAGAAGGGGTTTTTGCTTTTTTTCACCTGCAGAGGAGCAAAAGCAGCTGGGTGTTTAGAAGTGTGCTTGGAGAAGTTGCTTGTTACGTGTTGTGATGAAATAAAGTCCACAAAACAATTATAAAGTGTTGGGGAATTGCCCCGTATATGGCTAGAATGCAATAATTGGTCAAAAATGATTAGAAAATCAGACATTCGACATTCATGGATTTGAGAAGCCCAATTTTATATGGTAGAAAATGGCTAGAGGAAATGATTTTGCAGGAATTTAGATGTAATCGGATGTGACATCATCCGGACTGGACGGAAGTGATATCATCGGCTAGGGACCGAATGTGACGTCATTCGGACTGGATGGATGTGACGTCATTTGGATTGGACAGAAGTGACGTCATTGGCGAGGGACCGGAAGTGACATCATTTGTATGAGCCGGAAGTGACGTCATTTGCGGGAGTTGGAAATGATGTCATGGTTGAAGAGGATACTGTTGTGGAGCCATTTTCAATGGTGAGAATTATTGATGGTGCGTGAGGATTATTATTTTTCTTCTTTGGGTCTAGAAAGGCAGGGAGAGAGGCATCAGTACCACAATTCAACCCCCCGTCTGATAATAAATCGCTCACTTCTGGACTTGATGACTGCCTCCTAAGCGCATGTGTGTGACATGACCCCCCCCCCCCCCCCCCCAGCCCAGATCCATTGGGTCGGGCAGCCAGAACCGAGAGGTCGTAGATCCAGGAGAGGGCATCGGCGTTGGCTTGAAGAGAACCTTGACGTTAAGTGACTCTAAACCAGAAAGTTTGCAATTCCAAAAACCACCTACTGACACGAGGATTGGATTCCCGATTCAGAGACATCCATTGCAAAGTGGCATGGTCCGTCACCAGAGTAAATTCCCATCCCAACAGGTAGTAACAAAGTTGTGTCACAGCCCACTTAATAGCCAAAGCCTCACGTTCCATCGCTGCATACCAAGTCTCCCTATCCAACAGTTTCCGGCTGAGGTACATCATGGGGTGTTCAGCACCATCGATGCATTGGCTCAACACGGCACCCAATCCTGTGTCTGATGCATCAGTCTGGAGAATAAAAAGGATAAAAAAAGTTAGGGGATTTCAAAATACTGTAGGTGCTGATGTCAGGGCCAATTTCAATTCACAAAATGCAGCTTCAGTAGTATCATCCCACACCACTTTCAGAGGATCCCTTTTCTTTGTCAAATTTGTGAGAGGCGTAGCCCTCTCGGAAAAGCGAGGAACAAAACGACAATAGTAGCTCGCTAGTCCCAAGAAAGCTTGCAGTTTCCTCTTAGTAATCAGACGGGATCATTTAGTAATGGCATCAATTTTAGAACACTAAGGTTGAACTGAACCGCCGCCCACTACATAGTCTAAATATTTTGCCTGATTCAACCCAAAGAAACATTTCTTTGGGTTGATTCGCAGCCCAGCCTGAGCTAGTGTGGCAAGAACAGCCAAAACCTGCCGTACATGATCCTTCCATGTGCCAGAATAGATAACAACATCATCCAGGTAGGCGGCACTGTAGGAATTGTGGGGCTGTAACAGTGTATCCACCAGACGTTGAAAAGTCACTGGTGCCCCGTGCAAACCAAAGGGAAAGACCCTGCATTGCCATGTCCACTAGGTGTACTAAAGGTGTTTTTTTCTTTAGCGGAGGATGTTAAGGGGATTTGCCAGTACTCTTTTGTCATATCAAGTGTAGTTAGAAATTGTGCATTCCCCAGCCTCTCGAGGAGATCATCCACTCGAGGCATGGGATAAGCATCAAATTTGGAAACCTGATTGAGTTGTTGGAAGTCGTTACAGAACCTCCGCGAGCCGTCAGGTTTAGGAAGTAGGACGATTGGACTAGACCATGGACTATAACTTTCTTCAATAATGCCCATGTCCAGCATCCATCTAATTTCCAATTCTACTTCTGCTTTCTTTGCTTCGGGAAGTCTGTATGGGCGTTCTTGGACAATTACCCCTGGGTCAGTTAATGTAGCATGTTCAATCAACGTAGTGCAACCTGGTTGCTCACTTATTACTTCCGCAATGGACAAGATGGCAGTTTCTAGCTCTTGTCTTTGTCTCCATGACAAATTAGATCCAAAATTAAGGGGTTGATGTTCTATGAAAAGGGAGCATGGCTGTCCGGATAGAGGCTCCGCCTCTCTATCCTTCCACGGTTTCAGCAAATTGATATGATAAACACTCGCTCGGTCGACGATTAGGTTGTTTAACTAAATAATTGACAAGCCCTTTTCGTTCCTTAACTTCATATCGCCCTTGCCAATGTGCCAGTAATTTGGAATGGGAAGTAGGAACGAGTACCATTACACAATCCCCTGGGTGGAATTCCTGGAGGGTGGTGTTTCGATTATAATATTGAGCCTGCACTGCTTGAGCTCTTTCTACATGTTCTTTGAGTACGGGCCTAATTTTATTTAATCTTTCGCGTAACTGTGCGATATATTCCAAAATATTAGAGGATGGGAGGACCTCCTCTTCCCAACCTTCTTTTAGCATTTCCAATAGACCTCTGGGTTGTCTTCCATAAATGAGTTCAAAAGGAGAAAAGCCCATCGAGGTCTGAGGAACTTCCCGATAGGCAAAGAGCACGAGGGGGAGTAACAGATCCCAGTTTTTTTCCATCCTCGCTAACTACATTGTGTAACATCTGTTTAAGTGTTTGATTAAACCATTCTACCAGCCCATCAGTTTGTGGATGGTAGACCGATGTTTTCAGATGTTTAATTTGCAGTAACCTAGCAACCTCTCTGAACGTCTCCGAAGTGAAAGGAGTTCCTTGGTCTGTTAAAATCTCTTTGGGAATCCCAACACAAGCGAATATCCCTACAAGTTCCCGTGTGATTATTTTGAAGGTTGCTGAGCGCAAGGGAACAGCTTCAGGAAATCATGTGGCATAATCTACCATGACTATATTTATGACCACATAATGATGGTTCTAAGGATCCTACAAGATCAACCACGACCCTTTCAGACGGGATATCAATCAGGGGTATAGGAATAAGAGGTGCACGGTCCCTCCTAGGAATCTGATGAATCTGACATTCTGGACAAGAAGTACAGAAATGTCGGACCTCCTCATTTATTCCAGGCCAATAAAATCTGAACTTAATTTGTTCCAATGTTTTTTCTGTCCCCAAATGGGCTCTGAGTAAATGAGCATGTGCTAATTCACACACTTGATGGCGATAAGTGCGTAGTATTAGCAACAATTTTCAGCCACGCGATATAATAAATAATTTTTTATTACAAAGTAGGGCATTCGTGTGGAGGATCGACGGATATATGTCGGTTTACTGAAACTACTGCATTTCTTGCAAATTTCAAGGAATCATCGTTCAATTGTCCCCTTTTAAAAGAAGAGGGTGTAAATTTAAATTGTAAAGCTAATTCAATAATAGGGTCTTGAGCGATTTCAAGGGGCGGAGTTTCAGTTTGTCAGGTCCTTCGGAAGGAGGTGTGCCTCTCGTAGAGCCTGAGGGACCTTCATCTCTGTTTGACAAATTGACTGTATTGGGATTAAGGGAACTAATATATGGCTTGGAGGCAGTCAGACTAGCTTTTTTTCCATCCATAACCAAGCCCTCTTTTAATAAAGGATCAATAATGTTTTTATTATTAGACCAGTCCCGCCCTAGTATCACTGGGTAAGGTGGATCAGGCATCACAGCCATGACTGTGTTTTTCATAACGCTTTCCACCGATATGATACATGAGGCAGCTTTGTTGGAACAGGCGGATCGTTCCTGTTCGGACGCCATTGTGGAAGATGACCCAGACACAGACAGGCGGATACGTTCAACTCACCCAACACACGTTTATTACAATAATTTGTAGACAATGAAGCTTAATGTACATAAATAAGAAGAATTATATGTTGGAAGTTGAAGTGTCCTGTTTTCATCTACAGTGTTCTCATATCCAGTGCTCTGATATTCTAATTCGTCCTCTCTGTGTCCTACTCTGGACTTTTTACATTGGCATTGCCCTCAATATGCCTGCTATTCTACTCTGTGGATTTTCTCATTTCTGAGGTCTCCCTCATGTGAAGGACTAATGGCTCCCAGACAAACTGGATATGTACCCCTGGTCTGGCCCACTTGTCCCATTTCATATATGTCACCAATGCATCAAATGTATATACATTTACAATTATAGAGCCCAGTTTTATAAAGTTCAAACCTTCATATTTTAAAGGAAGTAAAGCTTCTTCCACGATGGCCCCCCTCACTGCTGTGATTGACCTGTCTGTCTTTATTTCTTTTATCACAGGAAAGAAACTCTTAAAGGAGATTGGCACCAGAAACGAGCCACCTGTCTCCAGCCCTAATATTAAAGGTAACTCCTTTCTTTTACACATCTGCTCAGCAGTTCCTCCCATCCTGTGCTCATCAGGTCTCCTCATTTCTTCTCATTTTGACTTCTAGACCTCCATGAGACACACAGACTCACTGTGTCTGAATCCACAAGAACTCTGGGGGCTCAGGCTTCTCCTGGAGATCCACACACCACAGCTGTGGGCTTTGAGACTCAATACACAGAGTTGGTGGTCATTAAACAGGACACAAGAAACCATAAGGAGACTGAACATGAACTTATGAAAACTGGGAGGATCCATGAAGAGCTCATGGAGAAAGGAGCAGCAGAGAAATGTGAGCGAATCTGGATTGAGCAGCTGTTTAGGAAATGTCCTGTAAGTGTAAATCCAGTCAATATCATAGTGGTCAGCGGGACGGCCGGAATAGGGAAGACCACCATGATTCAGAAGATCATGTATGACTGGGCCAGAGGCACTCAGTACCAGAGGTTTGCATTTGTGTTCCTATTTAAATTCAGAGAACTTAACCTTCTAGACAATGAAAATGAGACACAAATGTCACTGAACAAACTGATTGAAAGGCACTATAAATATCTCAGTAATGATCCACTGAAAGATGTTCTGAAGAATCCTGAAGCTCTCCTGTTTATATTCGATGGACTGGATGAGTACAAACACAAACTGGACTTCACCAAACGTCAGCCCTGCTCAAACCCAGACATTGAGGTGCCTGTCCACATTCTGGTCACCTGTCTGGTCAGTCAGACATTACTGAAGGGCTGTTCAGTCCTGATAACAAGCAGACCAAGAGCCTTGGAGGCTGTGGTCATAAAGAAAACTGATCGATTTGTAGAGATCCTGGGGTTCTTCCCTGAACAAAGGCTGATGTACTGTAAGAAGTTCTTTGATGATGCTGATATGGGCACCAAGGTTTTTCAGTATGTCAAGGAGAACACCATCCTGTACTCCATGTGCTTCAACCCCTCGTACTGCTGGATGATCTGCTCTGCACTGAGGAGTCACTTCATGACACCTGAAGAAGAGCGAGGAGCTGCCCCCAGAACTGTCACTGAGATCTTTGTGATGTTCCTTCACAACATCCTGACCAATCACAGACAAGAAGTCAAAAACCAGAGAATGATTCTGGTGAAACTGGGAAAAATGGCCTATTATGGGCTGGAAAACAGGATTCATGTGTTTAATGAGAAGCAAGAGATGTCCACCTTTGGTCTCCAGACAGTCTTGTCCTCTCCATTCCTCTCTGGGTTACTGCAGAGGCAAAGCACTGTGGAGCATGCAACATACACGTTCTACCAGATCACCCTGCAAGAGTTCATGGCTGTCTGCTCCTTCTACCTCAAGCCATCAGGGGACATTGAAGAAATCCTGAAGAAGTGGGACTCATGTAAAGATGGCCGATTTGAAATTGTTACTCGATTCATGACAGGACTGGCTTGGTGTTCTGTGCTTAAAACATTTGAGAGAATCCTGGGGGAGTTTGAGGGGAACACTGTAAAGTGCATACAAGAGTGGGTGAAGCAGAAAGCTAAAAGGACACTACAAGGGGGAGATAAACGTGAAGCTGTGCGAGTTTGTCACTGGCTCTGTGAGACTCAGAATAAGGAGTTAATTAGAGACGCCATTGGGAAGGATTTAAAGATGGACTTTAGAAACACAACTTTATCTGCTGTGAACTGTGCTGCATTGGCATCTGTCATCAGCTGCTGTGGAGAACTTAAGGAACTTAACCTGACAGGTACACCACTGACCCCACAGCGTATCAGGAGACTGGCAAAGGGGCTCAGCTGCTGCAGTGTAGTCTGGTGAGTGATGCGACTTTGACGAGTTCAGTTTTATCAGTGGAGGCACTTTATGTAAATGAGAGTCACTGAGGGCACTGACCTCCACTGTCATAGGACCTTCTAATAAGCCCCACCCACTCAACAGGAAGTGAGGTCAACCAGTAATTATGTGATAATTAGGTCATCCTATTCTCGATGATCCTTTACAACACGTCTGAACCACCCTGACCTTACACTGTCGTATCTGTCTCAGACTCTTAGAGTCATTAAAGCCCCCTCATGCAGACGATGAGCTGATACCACTGGTGTAGATCAGCAGATTAAAAAAGATGGATGAAATGTCTCAATTTCAAACTGCATTAGTTAGTAATCAAACAACGATTTGAAACATTAATGGGGCAGAAGCATCATATTGTGTGAATGTGACTATAGTGGCGGAGAATTAAATCTAAAGTATGATTACAAGAGTGTGTAGGACTGTTCACAATTTGAAGAATCCCAGAAAATTAATGAAACTCCAGTTCATTTGTACCATCAGCAGACAGACTGGGAAAAAAAAAATGGATGGCCAGGATGCTGGAGGTTTGATTTTTCTCAATGATGCATTGATTACTGAGTTGAATTCTTTTTTTCTTCTTGTTTCACTCACCACATGCCCAGACCACCTCATCTACCTCCTGTGGTGGTTCTGTTCAGAGTTCCTTGTTTATTCGTAAAGTCCTCATCTTCTTCATGAAATGAAGTTTAGTGGTCCAGTGCAGGACCCTGGTCTCAGCCCCTTGTCCTCCTAATCTTCTTCATTCATTCACTACACAGAGCTCACAGAGATCTACACAGAGATGGTGGGCTGATCAATAAATCATGAGCTTTATCTGAGGACTTTGCTCCTCTTCACTACTCCTCCTGTCTTTTTATGGACTTTGATCTCCCACTTCTTCTATTATTTCAGACTTTATGAGTGTCAAGGCCAAACTGCTTTGTTTGTTTCCACTGCACTACATCCCCTCATAGCACACTGACACTAGGCCCACTTTAGTGCTGTGGTACTAATCCACCTGTTATCATTGTGTTTGTCATTTGAAGGAGTGCTTCACTTTGCTGATAATGTCCTTCAAACGTAGCGCCTCTCTTTTAGCTATTCCTAATTTAATAGCCCAGTGCATCTCATGTATCGCCAAGGTTGAGAATAAAGTCAAGTCAGGAAAGTGGTTGACAATGCTGACCACACACTTCCTTTCCACAAACTCCAAAAACCGTATGATGCTCTCAGTACTGTACCCCCATGTTAGCAAATGTGAGATGGCCAGTCAGTCCTGATTGATGAGACAGACTCAGCAGAGTCACTGCTCTCATCCTCCTCTTCCTTTTTCACGGTACTTTTGCTTTTACTGCTGTCTGTGCTCTGCAGACCAGTGATGGTGGTAACCAAACTTTTTGCCTTGTTACTTTTTTTTGCTAGTCCACTACTGGTAGCTTTGTCTTTTCTTTTTCTTTTCTTTTCTTTTCTTTACCCTACAGCCCTCTTCACTATATTGTTCTTCAGTAAGCATCACTTGTTGACCACCAGTCCCTTCAGGTATTCTCTCAGTCAGTGGCTGCCCATCGAGGCTCTCCTCACCTTTTACATTTGTTTTGAGAGGCAGCACAGCAGTGCCATCTTTAGGACTTTGTCCTCCGGTGCCACTTTAACGTCTGACACCTCCTCCTCCACATTTTGTACTGACACTGTTCCCAGACATTCTGTCAGCTCCAGCCATGCTCTCTCTTCTGTGTTTGCGCTCCAACTTGTTTCTATCTCTGGCTCTCTGCTGATCATCACTGGCTCACCTTTTTCATATCCTGGTGTTACTGAAACACCTTCTCCTGTTTTCACTTCACCTTGATCTCTGTTCATTGCTTCAGATTTAAATACCGGTTTGTCCTCCATGTCTGACTCACCAGTCACTTAATCTTTCATTTTGTCATCTGATGTTCTCCTTAAAGAGCTCTCAGTGCTCACTGGATGTTCCTGACGTATCTCAGTTATCTTTTCTCTCACTGTGCTTACATTTGTATGCCTTATGCTCTGTCTGACCACTTTTAAAGCACTTTATTGACTCCGTGGAGACAAACACAACATAATCTCACTCATCTACTTTAAATTTCAGGGCTACATTGAGTTCTTCATGAATGTTATCTAATAGCGCTGTCTTCTGAATGAGTCAATATGTTTCCAATCAGGAGATCTGCTCCTTCATCATGATCATCATCATGTCCATTATGACTTTGCCATATCTAAAAAATTAATTTAATAATACTTTGTTTTTCAAAAATTGAAGTAAATTAGAAACAATGACTTGTTTAACTGGAGTCAACTGAAATAACACTGTGACTAGCGAGCAGCTTATTAGCAGCCCACTTGTACCAGGACAAGAACCAAAGCCTCATCATTCAAGACAACCACAACTGTTTTATTCATTTGTGAGGCAGATCATACATTCTTACAGCCCACTCTTTCTGCCACCTCCACTACAAAGGCCTCAATGGAGACTCCTACTGTCATGCTGCCCCCCAGATTCTTAATAGCAGTCAGCTCATCCATCTGAACAGATCACAGCACTTGTCCAACTCCCCACATTTCACTAAACATGTCCAAGTCAGTAGACCCCCACTCACTGATCAGAACAGCTCTGCTTTATTTCAGTTCACTTTTGTGGAGGAAACTTCTCAAACCTTTTCTTGAACATCATAAAAACAGTCAGCTCATCCACATAGGCGACCACCTTAAGGCACAGATTACGAACTGGGGGCCTCATGTGTAAAACTTTGCTTAGTTTCTAAACTAAGACTTTTCTAATGCTCAAAACAGAAAAATAGCATTTGCATAAAAAAATCAGATTTGTCAAACTCTATTTACACCACATGGCACATAAAGTTCATCTGTAAATCTCAAATGAACATAAAACTCCGCACTTTCAGCCACTCCTCGTCTCCTCCCACCAGTAACCACACCTGACTTAAAACAAGGCCTCATTTGAATATTCATGACCTAATCACCATATAAATCAGGCCCTCTTCCTGAGTGACGTCTTTACTTTCAAACTTTGGGCAGAACACTAAAAACAAAACTTCAGTGAGTGTGAACTTGAGGTGTTACTGCCATGTGGCAGAGTTTAAGGAGCAGTCAGGGGGTCTGCCCCATCTAGATGTCTAAGTTTCAAATAAATGATCATTTTTCCTTTATTTTTTAATTCCACAGTTAATGTAAATATTTTATACAAAGAAAGGCCCACAGTGACACAGTGATAATGTGCTGCCTCATAGTAAGGGGTCTGGGGGTCACGTCCCGGTGCTCCCTGTCTGGGTTTGCTCCCATAGTTCAGACACATGCAGGTGAGGTGAACTGGTGATGCTAAATCATTCACAGATGTGTGTGTTTGTGTATGTGAGTGTGTGTGTGTGTGTGTTCACCCTCTGATGGACTGGCACACTCGCCAGGGGTTGTTCCTACCTGTGCCCACTGCTTGCTGGGATACACTCCAGCTGCCCCCTGCCCTGAATGTTATAATCTGTCCTGCCAAAAGCAATTCACAGGTGCCAATCTTTTAAACAGATAGAGAGATACGGTGTGCAGTTTCAATGACAGGTTAGTTTACTGATGACGTGAACTTGAATACGTCGTCTACAGAATTTCCTCTTTTATACGCCTGAAAGACGCTCCTGTCGATAGTAAAGATCGTTAGTAGTCAGCACGAGTGATTGTAACAGTAGAGTGTGTGGCTGTGGCTGTGGCTTATGGCTGCCAGTACAAACATCAGCCTGGTGGTCTGAGAGAATCTCCATCACATGTCACACATACCACTGTGACAGAATATTTTAAATGAAGTGATGTTTGTCTTTTTTAATAAAGCAAATAAATAACAGAAAACGCTCCAACTTTCTAATCAGTTAACTAAGTCGGACTGATTGTTGTGTACATTTTCTAACTTCTTAAAACAGGAAGGTGCTTATTTTATCACAATTAAAATATGTAGACAAACTTAAAAACAAAGCATTTTGTCATTTAAATTTCATTAATGGTATTTGTGACCTTTTTTTCCCTGATCACGACTGACTTACCAGCAGATTTAGACATCTCAGAGCCGTCCTCTTGGAGTTGTGTGCTGAACTGGAGCCAACATTACAGAGACCACCGCACAGAACTCACACGATGCCTGTTATGTTACAGTTTAGAACGACCAATTTAGACAACAGATGGATGGACATTAGCTTTTCATCGAAATGCACAAAGAAATGAGATATTCTGTTTACTCATTTGCAACATCAAAAAAGTCTGCATAAGACTTATGGATGATTGAAACTTCAAACCAATTTTCACGTCAGGTTCAGCTTTTATAAATCCTTTCTTTTGCATATGAAATGGCTTACACACGCTTTATACATGGGAACCCTGGGTAATAGTGAGACCTTGAAGATGGAGTTGCAGTTGGTTTAAGACTCAATGGCTAGCAAGTGTCTCAGAAAGAGAGAACATCCCAGACGTATTCCACAGGTAACCTCAAATGCCACTGTCAATGTCCCAATCATTTTTAAAACACTAAAAACATTCTGATATGCTGGACAACAAAAGCCCCAAAGCCAAAAGCCTTCAGCACACCTAAAAGTTACTTGAGGGCCATCATGTTAAAGGGCCCTTTCTGGTTCAGCAAATGTAAACCTTGTCTTGAGCTGAAATAGTTTAGAAGCGTTTGCCACATCAGAAACTGAAAAAACATCAGAAACGGCGGGGCTAGGCAGACAGTAAGTCTGTGCCAGTTTCACAAAGAACCCCATAAAGTCTTTCAAATGAATTGCCAAGGCCTTGGATTGGGTTGGACGCCAGTTCTTAATTTCTGTGATATATCAATTTTTAGGAATTACAGTGACCACTGCTCTGCAACATGAGAGTGGGAGTTCATTAACTTATAGGCTTTCATGAAATACGCCCAGTGAATCAGCACCAAGGTGAGTCCAAAATACTCCGAAAAACTCCATCAGGGTTAAGACCATTTAGTGCAGCAGTCAGTTCAAGCAGTATAAGAGTGACTTCCAGAAGGTCCATCTCCCCAGCAGGAGCCTGTGGTAAGTCCTGAAGACGAATCCTTCGTGTCTTCAGTAGAAAACAGCAGTTGGTAGAATCATAAAGCCAAAGTCCAAATGGCCTCGGGCTCCTCAAGTTCCTGCCCTTTACCAGTCATTTACTTTGTTCTCACAGGTTTTCCTTTCAAGTCCAAAACAAAATCATTTGTGAGAGTGTCTGTGTCCAAGAACGAATGAGTGCCCATGGACTCACCTGTCAGTCAGGGCCATCAGAGATCTTCAAGAACGCCGTCTGTGTCTCAGAAGTCTGTGCTCAGTGCTGAGTGGAGCTCATGAAGGTCTCTTTCCAACTCGTCCATGGTTGCTTTGCTCATCCCCTTTGTGGTTTGTTCAGTTTATTGTTGGCAAAGGATTGTTATTTCAATTTTAGAAATGTCCCACCATTGATGGAGTAAACAAAACTTCTGTTTTGTTTGTCTGCATCACCCCCAGAAGAAGTCAAAGCATTGGATAAGCTGAGAGCCTTTCAGCAGACTCAAATTAAACTGCCAGTATGATCTAAAGGAAGGCGAAGAAGGAAAGGGAACTTGAAGAGAGACCAGCCTGTGGTCAGAAAAGACCGTGGGATTGATAGAGCAGTTAGCAATGAGATTTCTGTGATGTGTCTGAACATAAAACCTGGTGGTCCTGGCCATGGAGATCAACCCTGCAGAGCCCTTCACCTACATGAAATGCCTGTCAGCAGGAAGCAGAGCTCTCCAAATGTCAGTAAAGTTATTCTTTGCAACAATAGACCCCGGCTCTTTGACAGACTCCCAGATGAGACTCCAATCCACATCTGTCTAACAGTTGAAGCTGCCCCCAGAAACAGCAGCCCCTCATTATCTTTACATCATTTAAAATGGAAAATAAAGGAGTCTCTCCCTGCCTGTAGTGAGGTATAAATGTTCACAAAGTCCCACTTCTTCTCCTCTGTGTCTGCCCCCACCTTTAGAAGTCTCTCACTGATAATTTCAGTAAAGTCTTTGAAAACTCCAGCAAGAACATTGGAGCAGTGCCTTCCATAGACAAAGACCACCATACAAGTGACAGACTGGAACAAGTAGTGCATAACAGCAAAGATGAAGGGAAACGACAGAGAAGAGAAAAGGGAAGAACATGGACACATGAAAGAAGACGACAGGACAGACAGACAAGGAGGAGGACTGAGTGGTGGACCAGGGATCAGGGGAAAACACGGACAACATTAATAGAAGTAACCAGCCAGACACTGACAGAGGAGAAGGTCATAGGGAGGAAAGGTGACAGAATTAGGACTGAAGACAGTGTGGACAGTAAGGAGTGAGACACAGGAAGTGACCACAGGTGGCAGAGTGGGCTGAGCAGGTGTCCATTGTTACAGCCAAGCTGACTGAAAAGGCCGACTTCTGTCTGAAAGAACACAAAAATGGGACGTTTTACACAGGTCTACAGCGGACATCAACCCAAATGGTCAATGGAGTTAGTGATCAACAGATGAACACACACATCACCTGAATTAGACAGCCAGAGTCACAGAGAGGAATTCTGGGAAGATGACATCACTGGGGGGGCATTGACATATCAATAACATAGTCCAGTGTGTAAAGTGGCGCTCCCTTGTGTTTGTAACTCACATTTGTGCGTCTTTACAGGCTGATCACAAAGAAGTTCAGGCTGTCACATGACTTTATGATCTGTTGACTATATAGCGCCTTTCTATATTTTTATACACATGTGATGTGATTAGAGGCACAAATCCCCAGCCTCACTGATTTGTCTTGCATATCTCATTCAGGATCTCCCAAAATCTCAGCAGCAAATCAAATGGCCAACTAGAGTTAGTAATATTCTGACCATCACTCCACGGCCATTAAAGATGGCTCTCACACCACCCTAGTCACTCTGGTCACTCTGTGATTCTATTCATTCCTTCATACCGACCAGAGAGGACACAGAGGAGCTACAGGACGACTTTGACTTGACAGATTTGAACGTCTTTAAAACATCTTTAAACGTGACATAGTGACGAATGTGAGCACACGGACACGGTCACTTCATGTATCAGTGTGTTGTGGACCACCAGTGTGAGTGGCTCTGTGAGACTCAGAATGAGGAGTTAGTCAGAGACGCCATCGATAAAGATTTAAAGATGGACTTTAGAGGCACAACTTTATCTTTGCTGGCCTGTGCCATCAGCTGCTGTGGAGAACTTCAGGTCCTTAAGCTGTCAGGTACACCTAAGACCCCTGAGTGCATCTGGAGACTTGCAAGGGGGCTCACCTGCTGCAGTGGCACCCAGAGAGTGATGTGACTTTGACAAGTTCAGTTTTATCTGTGAAGGCACTTTATGTACAGTACATGAGAGTCACTGAGGGCACTGAGCTCCACCGTCATAGGACCTTCTCATAAGCCCCACCCCACTCAACAGGAAGTGATGTCACACTGTTACTGACATGCTAACTATGCCCCCTCATTTTTGATGATCCTTCACAACACATGTGAGCCCTCCAGACCTTACACCGACATCTCTGTCTCAGACTCTGGTCATTAAAGCAGACGCTGAGTCAATACCACTGGTGTAAATAAACAGATTTATCAAATCTCCATTTCATAATGTGTTGATTTCATTGAGCCACTGGTAATTAATCAGCCATTCAGCCATCTTTCCATTTTCCAAACACACCATATCCTGAGCAGGGTCGCAGGGGCAGCCTGAGCCCATCCCAGCAAGCACAGGGCACTGGGCAGGTTAATGGGCTGTAAATGCTAACACCAGGGCTGTGAGTGAAATCTGAAGTGTGATTACGAGAGTGTGGAGGACGCTCACAATGTGGAGACACCCAGAGAATCAGTGAGGGACAGGAAACGTTTAAACATCTCAGAAGGTTCAATCAGTTTGTCTTCAATGTCACAAACCATGGCAGCCAGGAAACGTTTAACACTATAAGTACCTGAGCCCACCTTAAATCTGTTCGCACTTCTCCATCAGCGTCTTTTGTCCTGTAAATGTGCCGATTAAAACAAGCAGCAAACAGCCGGCTATTCCATCCCCCACTGTCACAGAACGTTCACTAAGTTCTCCCAGCTCATGCCTTGTTTGATTATCTGGGAGTGAATGAACTGCTGGAGGTTTAGAGTGGAAATAATAGATCGCTGTTTGGAACACATGCACTTCATGTGTGTTCTGTTTCTACAATAATCTGTGTAAACACATCGTTAAAACAGAAACGTTTTTCATATTTTAGTAGTAAATGTTACAAAATGTAGGCATAAAGTATAGAATGTGTGAAGTCCAAAGATCAAATAAAGACTTTCAAAAAAAGTTTTAAGGACAACACAACAGCTTTCGTGGTGTAGCGGTAAGATTTGCTGACTTGTAATCAAGAGTCCCCGGTTCGATCCCCACTATGTACTATATTTGCTGTTTTCAGTAGTGAGCTGCTCTTATTGTTAATATTATGCAGTACACACATACATTTGGTTTGCGTCTGTACGTTGATCCTGCTGCACTGAATAAGCTCACGCCTTCTGGTGCATGATGTCAACGCAGCATGGAGAAAAAAAGAAAGAGAATGTCCAGTTCCATTGCCTCAAAACACCACTCACATCCACAGTTATTCCCAGTTTCAAATTAAAACTAACAGCGTCAAATCCCTGGGTGGGCGGTAGTATGTATGGTGATCGTGGCTGAGACAATAAAAGTGAAAAAAAAGGTAACTTTTACAAGTACTATAAATGTACACGGTCTGTTACAGACGCAAACCAAGTATATGTGTTCTGTATAATATTAACAATAAGAGCAGCTCACTACTGAAAACGGCAAATATAGGAGTGAGTGGGGATCGAACCAGGGACTCTTGATTACAAGTCAGCAAATCTTACCGCTACGCCACAGAAGCTGTTGTATCATCCTTGAGCCTTTTGTGAAAGTCTTTATTTGATGTTTGGACTTCAAGCTTCACACATTCTATAATATGCCTACATTTTGTAACACTTATTACTAAAATATGAAAACGTTTCTGTTTTAACAATGTGTTTACACAGATCTATATTACTAAATGAAGGTTGTATATATGCACGGATGCCAGAAGCCAGAAGGAAGCCAGGCCGAAAGCACACACGCATAGTGCCCCAGCACCCCAGAGTCAAACCCAGCGGCTTCCCAGAGTCAGTAGGTGGCACCCAAACAACACAACACAACCTGTAAACTACACTTGAGGTAAAGCGTGCATGCCAGGTTGTATATATGCATAGATGCCAGAGGCCAGAAGCTAGCCGTGCACAATACAACCGCCGCCTGAACGCGAATGCGCACACCACCGTATATACAACCTTAGTTTAGTAGCACACAAATCCACCGCCGTTACCATCAGGGAACTAGGTGGTGCCGAAACCGCACAGCGCCTCAGCAGCCCAGAGTCAAACCCACCGGCTTCCCAGAGTTAGTAGGTGGCGCCCAAACAACACAACACAACCTGTAAACTAAACTTGAGGTAAAGCATGCACGCCAACAAGTCGCCATGGTGACATATTTTAACTTCAGGTAGTGGTTACTACTGACAGTGCCAGCAATCAGCTACTCCACAGTGCCAGCAGTCAGTGTGCTCTAATCCACTCTGCCAGCACTCAGTGTGGCAGCTGTCAGTGTGGCTTATTTGAATCACATTAAGGTAATTCAGTGTTAAAAGTAAGTTCAATTATCATTCCTAACAGCAAACGACTTCTAGCTAACGACACAACCATAGAAAAACAAAAACGAGACTGCATAGATAAACACAATGAACGAATACGCCTACAACACGCTTCTGAAACTCCAGAACCAAAGGAGTCACGGCTCCAAAAAGAAACAGCTTTAGTACAAATATATTTTTTTAATTAAATGAAAACTTTCCCAGGACGCTTCCACCCTCCATGATTTTTCATCCCTCCAAAGATCAGAGGGAACAGAAAGTGATTGCCATTCTTAGATTTGCGATTCTATCAAGAATCGAGGGTTTACTGGTTATTGTAGAAATGGAACACACATGAAATGCATGTGTTCCAAATAACGATCTATTACAGTAATTCCACTCTAAACCTCCAGCAGTTCACTCACTCCCAGATAATCAAACAAGGCATGAGCTGGGAAAACTTAGTGAACGTTCTGTGACGGTGGGGGATGGAATAGCTGGCTGGCTGCTTTCTGCTTGTCTTAATCAGCACATTTACAGGACAAAAGACGCTGATGGAGAAGTGCGAACAGATTTAAGGTGGGCCGGACTTACGAGTTTTCTCGTAGGCTCTGGTAATTCTAGTGTTAACTGACACAGCTGGGAGTTGGCAGGAATTCTGACATTCTGGACTATTAAGTGGCCAGTTCTGAGTTCTTTATTTTATTATTATTAGACTTCTGCCTTTATCCAAGGTGACTTAAGTACTGTGCCTGAATTGTTGGCTGGGATGGACGAAGTTTGCTTGTATTCACTGCAACATGATGATCACTGATTTTAATTCTTTTTATTGTTTGTTACTCTCACCACATGTCCAGACCAACCTATTTACCTTCTCTGGTGGTTCTGTTCCAAGTTTCTTATGTGTTCCTTAACACTAGAATCCCTGAAGCCTACAAAAAAACTCATAATCCGGAGCCACCTTAAATTACTTCACACCTTTCCATCAGTGTCTTTTGTTTTGTAAATGTGTCGATCAGCACAAGCAGCAGGCAGCCTGCTATCACATCAACCCACTGACACAGCTGATGTTCTCCCAGCTCCAGTCTCTTATCTGGGTGTGAGGTGTCTAGAGCTGTAGAGGATAAATAATATCTCGTTATTTGGAATACTACCCTTCATGTGTGTTTGTGTCTACAAAGATCTGTGTAAGTGTAGGATGACAAGAACTGCTGAACACATAGCTAAAATAGAAACTTTTTCCATGTTATATTAATAATGTAGTAATAGTAATAATAAAGTATCTATCTATCTATCTATCTATCTATCTATCTATCTATCTATCTATCTATCTATCTATCTAATGGCATGAAGTGTATAATGTGTGAAGACTTTAGTCAAAATATTAAATAAACACATGTGCTTTTATTGAAGAATATAACCAAAGAAAAAAAATCATTCAATTTACATGTTAATGTCAATGAGTTTAAAACCCAAGGTCAAATGTCAATCGACAGGAAGGTGATACATAATACTTGGATGGTGCAGAGGTAAGAACTGCTGCCTTATAACCAAAAGATTGGTGGTTTGAGGCTGTGCATTTTGAGTAGTGAGCTGCTATTATTATTATTACTATAATATAATAAAAACATACATTTGATTTGAGTCTGTAAATTTTGGCTGCTTGTAAAAGTTAGCGCTTGTTTTTTTATTATTCAGTTTTATTCTGTCAGTGACGTTCATGTGGTACAACGAACTTGCCTGTCTCTCTCTGAGCTGGTGCTGTTTATCTCCATTCTTTTCACAAGAGCAGTGATGACCAACATAACAACAGACAGCTTCTTCACTGCGCTTTTACTGACTAATAGACTGCTGCACCACGACACAACTCTGCTTGGCACCATAAAGTAAAACGGGACTTCCACCTGCAGAGGAAACTTCAGCCACACTAGTGTTTAGATCTGGCAGTGCCATGTTGATTATCTTTTACAGGTAGCAAAACTTTACACCAGCTGTTACAGACTGAAATCAAAGGCTTCTTCTTTTTGGGCACAATTAGGACATCTCCTCCATTCCTACAGCCTGGACACTGGCCACCTTTTTTACTTGCTGATCCTGCTTTGTCAAGCCCAGAGACACTGAGGTCCTCCAGGTATCATTGTATGGAAGGCCTCTAATTTCACCTTGACAGCTTACTTACCCCTGATGTCCACCATGACAGGAACCAACAAACATTTGGCCACATCCCCTGCAGCTGTGATCTTAAACAGTTTTCATTCAGACTCCACTCAGACACCCAGAGGTGACAGTTTAACCATCCTGAACAGAGCCATCTGCTGGTCACTTCCAGCAGGCCATCACTACCAGTTTAGTCTGTCCAGCAGATACCCAGTTAGTCTGAGGTAGCTTACCACCCAGTGGTGATCAGTTGACAGCTCAACTCTTCACTTTACCTGATGGTCCCCTCAATACAGCCTCAGGTCAGATGAGATGACGTTACATTTGATCATTCATCGCTTGTTATGAACAAATCCTGACCAGCACAGAAAGTCCTGTGGAAGCCGGCGCAGACACAGACAGGCGGACACCGATGGTTCACCCACAACACGTTTATTTACATTCATATTTACAAAAGTACACCTCAAAACCCCCAAAAGTCCCCAAAGTCCAGACCAACTCGAATGCCTTCTCTCTTTTCAGGCCACCTCCTTGCCTCCTCCCAGACCTTGCCCTTCTTCCACCCGACTACAGTTCCCGAATGGAGGGAGGCGGCCCCTTTTATAATCACCCAGATGTGCTCCAGGTGCCTCCCGACAATCTTCCATTGGCACTCCCCAGTGTGGCAGAAGTGCCGGCCGTGCACCCGGAAGCACTCTGGGTGTGGCGGAAGAGCTGAGTCCAGGGCTCTAAAGGCATTGGGGTGCCCCCTGGCGGTGACCATGGGCCCCTACAGGGTTGAGCTTCAAAGCTCTGTACCCGTGGTCCCCATAGATACCAGGGAGGTCGTCCCCACGTGGTCTGGGGGAGCCATAAGCCCTCTTCTGGTCATCCGGGGCATCCTGGCCAGGTTGCCCCCCCCACCCAGCCACCTGCGACAGTCCGTACACATTCAGCATTTGAACTTGGATCAGACAGGCCATTTCTCCTAGTTGTGCTCCTCGAGGTATCTACATAACAATAGTGCTGAAGACTCTCAGTAGGATGGTAGATGTTGACCTTGGGTGATGCTGAATATCATGTGTTATGTCTGGGGTGTCATCACATTTATTAATGGTGGTACAGTTCAAGAGTTTGATAACACAGCTGAACAATAGAGCATGTGAGCGGGTCCTTACAGAACAAGACGACCAACAGAACACGTCAATCACACAAAGCATTTCAAAATCAGAGTCTCCTTATGTAATACTGTAACAATGCTGACAAGTTGCACCAGTCTATGGATGAGTCACCATCAGTGTGACCTGACAATCCATAATGCAAATGAGCAGGTACAGAGCCTGCGGCAGGTGAGCCTATAAAAACAGCAAGACTGCACAGTTGCAACAGAACTCCAGCTAGTAGAGCAACGGTGAGCAGTCCTTTGAAGGACACAGAGACACCTAAAAGAGCCACATAAAGAGCAGAGGATCTATTCTGGCACCTGGTGCTGGTGCTACAATATGTTGTGCTCTTTATAGTCGTTAGGCTCACATAGCAGTCAAATTTCTGCTGCCAAAGCCTCATTGAGCTGAGCCTCTCATGTTTTGGTTCATCTTGTAAAGCACCCAACTGTAAGCTTCTTAGCCTTTTGAATTTTCCAGAGGCAGGTTCAATTGTCAATGTCTGAATTTCCCTGATCCTTGCCTGTCACCTGACAGAGACGTCACCCCAACTACTGGGGTCCATGATCTCACTCACCTGAAATGTCATTGCAGTGTTTTTACACAACTTGTAGTATGAAGTTCACTGCCTGCTTCAGTTTCCATGTGGAGATTGGAGAAGATGCCAGAGAGTGGAAGGAGCCAAATGCCAGAGAGTGACACGCTGACAATGTTATCACAGTCACGGCACACTCGACAATGTATTAAAATGCAACAAGACAGTTCATTCATGCAGACAGACATATTTTTGAACCGTGTACTGTGGTGAAGCCGGAGGTGCTGATGCAGTGTGGAACTTCACTGAATATGAGGTGCCATTTAGAGAAACAATCATAAGATTTGAGTACACATGAGCCACCAAACCATTGTTTGTCTGTGTGATTCAATACTGTTGTTTTATAGCATAAGGACAGCTTTACCTCCATACCTCAGCAGATATTTAGGAATCATCTGTTGTAAGATATGGCAGCACATGTCTGTGATGGACAGCTGTCACTCGGTGTGACGTTGATGCTCTTTCACTCAGGACATGTCAAGGAAATCTGACAAGTCTAGCATGAAATCATCAAGTTTTATAGGACCCCTGATGTGAATATCCAATATATGATAAACACAATTCCTTATTCTGTAAAAGCCGAGTAAAGACAGACTGGTCATGTGACTCACTGAGTGTTTCACAGCCAAAGGGAGGAATGTCACCGCTGACAACATGTCTACAAAACTCTCCATGGAACTCAAGCTACTTGCTAAAAAGACAAGTCTACCACAGCCAAAGTGAGATGTGAGCTGCCACCCCACTGAGAAAGACAACATGTGAGGTGGTCAAGGCGGCCCACACCAGCAAAGAGCACAAGCTGAGCCTGATGAGAAGACACACACAATACAACTAAGGAATGGTGTGTGATGTTATCTCAGCTTCTAGGCTGTTTGGTGTTGATCTGGAGATTCTGGCCACAGACCAGGAAAAGGCATTTGATCGAGTACGTCACCGATATTTGAAGAGTGTTGGGTTTAGTGAGAACAGATATGATCAGGCTCTTGTACACCAATGTTTGTGGTGTTTTAAAAGTTTGAGTGCCCCCTTTTCAGTGAAGAAATGGATTTGACAGGACTGTGACTTGTCTGGCGTGCTGTACGCTTTGTCTGTTGAGCCTTTTCTCTGCCAGATCAGTCGCAGACTGCAGGGTGTGACGCTGATGATGTTCTATTTTTTGTTACATCTAACGCTGACATTGAAGTATTAGTCTCAAGTAGTATTCTTGTGTCAGCGTCTATTTGAAAGTAATTCTTCATCAAAAATCAACAGGGCCAGGAGTAATGTAAGTAAGTAAGTAAGTAATCTTACATAGAACAGAAAGTGTTTCTGATATCTTGTGGCGGTGATGGGTACTGAGTGGTGGACGACAGTAACTGGGATTGACTTTTAGATAAAGGAGCCACTCGACTCAACAAATGGAAGTGGACTGTAAATAAAGTGTCATTTAGGGGACGAGTGACTCACAGTTTGAGAGCCTCAACGCTTTGGCACAAACCTGCGAGTGCAGACCCTCCACCTGGGCTTTCACACAGGATTCAGAAATTGCTGGTCTGGTTCTTTAGGGATGAACTACACTTGATAAAGCAAAGTATGACCTTCTTACCTTTGGAAGAAAGCAGTCAGGGTCATTGATGTCGTTTCAAAAGTTTCTCAGTTTATTCTTCAGGTGCTGCAGAAACTCTTTGTCTGTTTCTTACCCCTGAGCTGGCGTTGGGCTCCTCTCTCCATCTGAGAGCTAATAGTCATAAACAGACACAAAACGGGCCTGTCCAGCTTACGTAACTTTTACAGTCTGGGTCTTATTAATGTGGCACTCTGATTTTATGATGAACTTTCTGACATGGATGGTCTTTCTGGATGGTTACTTGATGAGCCTTGAGATGTTTAATTCATATTTTCATGTCATCTTTTGTCCAGTGACAGTTTTGTTAACACTAGCCAACATACGCCGCATAATTATGTATTGATGGGTGAACACTTGCTGAACGACACAGTTGTCCAAATGGGGTGGGTTTGTGGATACCACTGTGAGTTAATGAAAAGATGGACCTCTGGAGAGAGCAACATACAATTGTCCGTGACTGAAAGCGGGATCGTCTGTGACGATGGAGGCCACGCTGGTGAAAGTTACTTCATCGGTAGGGATAAGTTTCAGCACTTGTTCATTAAGGTGTAGTGAGTCTTCGTTGTTGACGCTTAATATAGCTTGCGTACTGAGTTGTTCCGGAGTCACAGTTGAGAAACACTTGTTTAATGTCTTTTAAGCACAGGGGAAAAAATGAACATATGAAACATCCGTAATGTAATAAGGCACCAAGAAAAGTAACATTGCAATAATGCACGGTACGACCCGATCGCTGTAAGCAGAAGTGAAAACAAAATCGAGCCTGGTGCATTCTTTAACTGCCTTGTAGCGCAGTGGTAGTGTTGCTGCTTTGCAGTAAGGAGACTGTGGAAGATTTTTGGGTTCGCTTCCCGGTTCCTCCCTGTGTGGATAGCGTTTTGAATACTGAGAATACCGGTATATCAATGTAATGAAGTATTAATATTCTTATGCGTCCAGCCCTCTCTCTCTCGCGCGTGCCTGTATGTATGTGTGTGTCGCTCGCTCTCTCTCTCTCGCTGCACGTGTTCCTGCAGGCATACGCCGCTTAATTATTTATTGATGGCTGAACACTTCTGGAAAGACACAGTTGTCTAAAAGGGGTGGGTTTGAGGATACAACAGTAAGTGAATGAAAAGATGGGACTCTGGAGAGAGCAACATACAGTTATTGTACGTGACTGAAAACTGGTTTTGGCAGATACATGCATATTGTTTTGAAAGTTTGGCCCTGTGCCTTATTAATTGTCATTACAAAGGCCAATCTAACAGGAAATTGTCTTCGTGTAAAAGTAAAAGGCAAATTATCCGCGACAAACAAACTGTTTTACACGCTGCATACCGCCGCATAATCACGCACTTTTTTAATGTTTTTTAAGCAGAGGGAAAAAATGAACATTTGCAAAATCCGTAACGCTGCTTTCAGTACAATGCACACGCGTTTAATTTGTCAGCCACTTTTTGCCAGCCGTCTTTTCTGGTTTGGGCTGCTTTTGCAGTGTTACCGCTTGTGCATATTAAATCTTGAAGTCCTTTGAGTAACTAACTAACTAACTAACTAACTAACTAACACCCACCCACCCACACACACACACACACACACACACACACACAGCTTGTGTGAAAAAAATGTGCCCGTTCTTTCATCATTTTGTTGCAGCCTATCAAAGACTTGCTGATCATGTTTTGTAGACTCAATATACATTGGCTTTTCAATCAGCGCGGGCGTGCACATTCATCTCGGATTATTACATCCAGCTAGACTAATCTGCTACGTGGCTGCGTTTGAAAAACCGACTTATCCCGGATGAGTTTCATGGAAAATACTCCCCTGGTGGCCACTGTCAGGGGGAGCCGACCGGAGCCAAGAATCGGTCAGGCGACTGATAGTAGTGGAGTCAGGCACAGAGAAGGTCAGCTGCTGAGAGAGCGTCTCAACTGTTGCAGGGCCTGCATCGGTGAAGCAGGTGAGACGCTAATGAAAAAGAGGCACTGGGCTTATTGGTTTTTAAAGACTGCTTCCTTCATTGTGTTTTAACCTCAGTTTTAAAGGATTGTTTTAAGGATCCCATGGGATACCCCTCGCAAACTGTTTTACACGCTACATACAGCGATTCACATCCGCGAGAAACATGCCTCTATGAACAGTCAACGTGGCTCAGAGGTGTATTAGGACTGTAGCAGGGACGAACGCGAATGACGCCATGTTTTGTGAGTTGCTGCGTCCGAGTTGGTGGGCGTGGCTCTGCGAGTTGTCGTCGTATCCAATGATCTTAGAGTTGGTGGGCGTGGCTCTGTCTTGCCTCTTGCTTGCCATGGACTTAGTGAATTATATATATAGATACTCATTAAACACTGAATAATAAAACTGCCCCAAATGTATAATGACTATTGACCCCTCAGTGTTCACCTCAATTTTGGGGGTCAAGACAGTCAGGGTGATTCTGGGTTTTTTGTATCATTCACGGCCAAAGACCACCACAGGTTGAACAACTCTATCAGGGCCATTGATACAGAAATGGAGGACCACCCTGCTGTTGATCTGTCCCCTCTCACAGAACACACAATGGTGACATGATATAAAGGGGCAGTGGTGACTGCCAAGTCTTCTGTTGAAAACGGACCTTTACAAATATTGACCAAAGATAGTAGACATTCCTGGACTAAAAATTGTTATTGATATGCCAAGGAGAGACAATCTGGGGGTGGGAGGTGAGAGGGCACCTGCTTGATGTGAGCTATATAAGACCCCAAATAAGAAAAGAACATCTGAACTGCAGTGTAGAATTCTGAACAAAATCATCACAACTACTTCCTTTATAGGTAATTAGCCAATCAGATAAAATAAATAAATGTAATATTGTGGACAAAAAGAAACAACAGTCCATGTATTGTTACAAAGTATTAGAGTGGGATGGTTCTTCTGTTTTCAGTGACTTAACAATGTCAGATTAATCTATGGAACCAAATATAATAAGAAAAGAAGGAGAAAAGTTCAATTGCTGAATTTTCTAGCAGGTGAAAAAATTAGCCATCTTAAAGAAGTTGAAATAATAAAGAATGTGGAACAGAGTTCTATAATTATTAAGATGAATGTTAGCTCCAGAATACAAATGTGTTATACTTATTAAAAAATGTGTGGGCAGTGAAAATGATACTGGGATGAAGTGGTGAAGGAGATCTGTCTATCGATTATATAGTGCCTTTCACATCTATCTATCTATCTATCTATCTATCTATCTATCTATCTATCTATCTATCTATCTATCTATCTATCTATCTATCTATCTATCTATCTATCTATCTATCTATCTATCTATTGTCATACGTGGCTGGGGGTCAGACCCAGCCGGGACGCCTGGAAGGACCAAGACGAGGCACATTTGTCCTCCGGGCCACGAGGTGGCAACCGCCCTGGAGTAGAAGAGGCCCACGGAAGGGGAGCAGGAAGGCTCAGGACCGTTGGGGCCTCTGTTCACCGCCAGGGGGCGCCCCGAGTCTCAGGGAGCCCGGGACTTATGTACTTCCACCACGCAGATGGAGGATGATTCTTCCAGGGTCACCCGGAGTGCTTCCAGGTGCTCTCCTGACGCTTCCACCACACCAGGACGTGATGTCAGGTAGAGCACCTGGAGCTCATCCGGGTGAGGATAAATGGGGCCGCCTCCCTCCTGTCACTGAGCTGGAGTCGGGAGCAGGAGCAGGACGAAGCTCCTGGAGAGAGAGGGGACAGGTGGCCCAGGGACGAGGAGAGAGAAAGCCCAGGAGAGAGGTGACTGGGGCTGAAGGCACTGCTGTTGTGCGGGACTGAGCTGTGTTGTGTGGAGAACGGGAAGAAAATAAAGAGAGTTTTGTATAAAGATGTGGTCTCAGTCTGGTGGTGTCCGGGCAAGTCTCACACTATCTATCTATCTATCTATCTATCTATCTATCTATCTATCTATCTATCTATCTATCTATCTATCTATCTATCTATCTATCTATCTATCTATCTATCTATCTATCTATCTATCTATCCTGTCTTACTGTTACTCTGTGTGTCGATTGCTTTGGTCTGGAGTGGGAGTGGCCTTTGTGCTAGCAGGAGAGTGAGTGTAGCTATTCTTTTTCTTTTTTTCCTTTTTTTTCTTTTATTCTTTTTTTTCTAGTCATTTCTCTTAATTTTTAGCTGTGTTATTTATATATAGTTATTATTTCAAGTTTATATAGTGTTTTTTTTTAAAGAAGTGGCTAGGGAGGGATACAGCCAGGCCTTTTGCCACATGGCTTTGAAAACCTTAGCAGAAGAAATGGCATCAAGTTGATTGTTGATCCAGTAGTTTTAGTAGAGAAGTGTGTTACTGAAATTGGAAAAATAATTGGATGTAAAAACATTATTTCTGTTTCACGAATGAATAAGGCAGTTGTGGTATTTCTAAATGAGGAGCCCTTAGTTCACCAACTGGTCCAGGAAGGCCTAGTTATTAATGGAACCCTCATTTCTGTTTTGCTGCTTTCAACTCCCTCAAAGACGATTATAATCTCTAATGTTTCTCCTCTCTTGAAGAATGAACTGCTACGTAATGAATTGCGCAGGTATGGCGAGATTATTTCTGATATTACTTTGATTCCTTTGAGGTGTAAACAGCCAGAATTAAAGCATGTGGTTTCATTTAGGAGACAGGTTTTTATGCTCCTCAACAGAGGTTACAATGAGTTAGATGTTGCTCTGAAATTCAAAGTTGATGGATGTGATTATATTGTGTTTATATCTTCTGAATCAATGAAATATTTTAAATGTGGCCGTGCAGGGCACAAAGCAGTTGATTGTAAGAGAACTGATGGAAGTTATTCTATGGGAGGTAACATCAATGCAGTGATGGAGTCAGATGTAGAGGATGAGTCTGAGGACTGAAGATCAGCAGATTGTTATCTGTGAGGTAGCCACAGGTACTCTTAGCTTGACTTCAGGAAGTTCTGAAAATCAGATACCCAGTTGTAGCTCCACAGTTGAAAGGAGTGAAATAAAGAAAACTGAGACAAAAATGCCTGAAGTGTACAGATTGGCTGAGGCCAAGTTGAAGTCCTCTGGTCTGAACATACATCAGGCTGAAGAAACAGGCCCAGCTAAGGCTGAGGTTATGCAGCTTATCAGAGAAACGTCACCAACTGAGGTGGATGACATTGAAAGTTTGAATGCTGCTGCTGCTGCCTGTGAACTATCTAAGGTGGATGAGCGGGCCAAGGCCAGTCCTGAGTCCACAGTCCACAGTGGAGCTGCTTGCCCTCTCTTGAATCTCAAAGCTGTGGCAGAAACTGAACCAGGCACCATGTGCAGTTAGGGAAGAAAAAGCTGGAATTGTTGATGAAATGAATGTTGAAGAAGAATGGACGACACTCCCCAGAAAGAGGAAAGAAACCTCAGACGGTGGAGTTGGTGCAAAGAGAAGTAACAAAATGAACCTGACAGATGGGGCTGACGTGTCTTTAAAAAATACTTTTTAAATACCAGAGAGGTGACAATTAGCCCAGAGTGTGAGGAGAGTGAGCAGGGTGGTGAGGACAGTGACTCTTGCATGTCAAGTGACAATTTAACTGGTACTCTTGGAAAAACGGAGTACAGCACTGAAAGCATTCTGAGCTTTCTGGATTTTCTTGAATGTTGTAGAACATTCTCCTGACCTGGAACTTTTTTTGGTTTCAGCTAATCGTGTTATGCGTAATGCTGTTCCTTTGAGAATGGAAAGAAAAGAATTTAATCGTTTAAAGAATGTTATCAGCAAAGTTAGAAAGTCTCTCACCTCCAGCACATAATGGCTCCACACCAGTTCCTCTTTGCTTCATTAGTTAAAGTTCTTGTTGTCATTGCTGCTCCATTTCTATTCTTTCTAATGCCTGCTCTTTCTTTGGGCTCTTTGAACGTTAACGGCTGCAGAGACTCCTCAAAGAGAGCCGTACTTTTTCAATATTTAGAACATAAAAAACTTGATGTGATTTTTCTTCAAGAAACTCACACTGACCCAATGAATGAGTCGGAGTGGCAGAGGGACTGGGGTGGCATGACGTTTCTGAGCCATGGCTCCAGTGCCAGCGCAGGGGTGGCAGTGCTCTTCAGTAAAGCAATTCTCCCAGAGTCCATAGACTGTCTTGAGCAAGTTAAAGGCCGTCTCATGAAGCTTGTTGTTCATATTCAGGGGAAAAACATTATTTTTATAAATGTCTACGCTCCAAATGAGGGCAAAGAGAGAGTTTCTTTTTTTCTTTTGTTAAAAGACGTACTCGCTGAGTGCAGATCAGAGGATGTCGTGTTCTTAGCTGGTGATTTTAATTGCACTGAACATGCAGTGATGGACAGGAATGGCGCTGAGCCTCACCCGGGGTCAGTCAAGATGTTGCAGTCAGTCCTTCATCAGCAAGAACTTGTGGATGTGTGGAGGGAGTTGAACCCGACGGCGAGACAGTACACATGGCTCAAGGCCTCCAGTGGCATGTTATCTATGGCACGGCTGGACAGAATTTATACTTTACAGCACAATTTGAACCTCATTTTGGGCTCTTGCCTTCTGCCCACAGGGTTTTCAGACCATAGTTTAGCTCTCACTCGTTTTTCTTTGGGGTCTGAGAGTAATTTTAAATCTTTCTGGCACTTTAATTCTAAACTTCTTAAAGACTCTCTATTTCTTCAACACTTTCATCTCTTTTGGGACAAATGGAGACTCAGCAAAAGTGAATTCTCATCTTTGAAACAATGGTGGGACGTCTCCAAGGTCCAAATTAAACTGTTTTGCCAGTTTTATTCTGAACATTCTTCTAGAAAGGTCACCATGGCCATTAAAGAACTGGAAGAGGACATTGGGCTAATTCAAGCCAAACTGGATAGCGGTTTTGATGCCACTTTGCTTGAGTCCCTACAAGACAAAAAGGATTCTCTGAGGTCCCTGCTGGATGAACAGGTGAAGGGCGCCATTGTCCGAGGGAGATTCCAGAATATTTCTCACGTAGATGCCCTTACGCAGTTTTTCTTTTCTTTGGAGAAAAAGGTTGCTCAGGCAAAAATCATTCACTGTCTGAAAACTGCAGATGGGACTGAAATGACGGAGACCGAGGAGATCAGGGAATTTGCCTTAAAATTTTACAAAGACTTATTCTCTGCAGAAACCGTGGACTTGTCTTCAAACACAGAATTTTTCTTTAATGGCTTACCACAGTTGACTCCATCCACTAAGGAAGTACTCGACCTGCCACTATCACTGGAGGAGCTCACTAGTGCTCTTGGGAGTTTAAATCAGAACAAAGCCCCTAGGATTGATGGACTTCCCGTCGAATTCTACAGGTCCTTTTGGGATATCATGGGTAAGGACTTCCTGACTGTGTTCGTGGAGAGCATCAGGGATAAAGAACTTCCTGTGAGTTGTCGGAGAGCTGTTTTAACTCTTTTGCCAAAAAAAGGGGATCTTTGCAACATTAAGAACTGGAGACCAATCAGCCTACTATGCTCGGACTACAAAATCTTTTCCAAAGCGTTGGCTCTTCGTCTGAGGACTGTCATGAAGTGCTTGGTGGCCTTTGATCAGTCATACTGTGTCCCTGAACGATGTATTTTTGATAACATTTTCTTTGTGCGGGATTTGGTATCTGCATCTGAGACTCTTGGGTTTAAGGCGGGTCTCATCTCATTGGATCAAGAGAAGGCATTTGACCGGGTAGACCACCAGTATTTATTTAAAGTTCTAGAGAGGTTTGGTTTTGGTGAGACCTTTCTAGGTTATATTAAATTAATGTACACAAATGTGTTTAGTGTTTTAAAAATTAATGGAGGATTGGGAGCCCCATTTTCTGTTACAAGGGGCATTCGTCAGGGGTGTGCACTCTCTGGTATGTTATACTTGCTGTCCAAAGAGCCCCTGCTCCTCAGACTTCGCCAATTACTTCATGGCCTGTCATTGCCTGTGTGTCCCACTGCATCCTTTAAAGTGGTGGCATATGCTGACGATGTCACAGTTGTCATCACTGAACCTGATGATGTTGTCCTGCTGCAGGACTGTTTACAGGTGTTTCAAACGGTGTCATCTGCCAGGGTCAACTAGTCCAAATGTAATGCCTTTCTGATGGGCAAGTGGGATTGTCCTCCCCCAAGCCTCCCAAGTGGTTTAACATGGAACTCTAAGGTGTTTAAACATCTGGGAATTTACACTGGGAAGTCTGGAGCCACAGCTGATAACTGGGAGGGCTTAATTGATCAAATTCAGGGGAGACTGAAGAAATGGAAATGGGTGGTCACCAAGCTCTCTTTTAGGGGTAGAGTGCTGATTATTAATAATTTAATCGCTTCAATGCTTTGGCATAAATTTAGGTGTGCAGATCCTCCACTTTGGCTATTAAAAGAAATTCAGAGAATTTTGCTGGATTTTTTTTGGGACAAAATTCATTGGGTTAAACGCAGTGTGGTACATCTGCCTGTGGATGAAGGTGGTCAGGGCTTGGTGGACATTCTGTGCAGAATTGAAGCTTTTAGGCTGACAGATTTACAGCGTCTTTTGTACGCCCCTCAGCCTTTGCGGTGGAGGAGTTTGGCGTTCGCTTTTTTCATAGGGTTGGTAATCTTAATTTTGATTTCCAACTCCTTTTCATTGACGTCAAGCGATTGCCGCTGTCTGTGCTGCCCGTTTTTTACCGCAACATGTTATTAATTTGGCATACTAAAACAAGCAGAGTGGGACTTAATTAGGAATCAGTCTTCTGGTTACTTGAAGAACCAGTAGTATGGAATCCAACCTTGGAGTTTGACTCGGATCAGTTTAAACTCCTTGCTTATGATCAATGGCTTTACTAAAGAAGCTGACTTTATTGATCTGATCAGCAACTAGTGGAAGTCTGAGGCAGCTGTGACACATGAGCTCGGGATTAGGTCTGTCCGCTTTGGGGGGTCGATTATTAACAAACTACAAGTCTCTTTAGTGCAACTGGGTGCAGGTCCCCTGTGTGAGGATTATATCTCTGGAGATCTCATAAAAGAGGCAGAACCTCCTGAATGTGACATTAGAATTAAACCAAATGTAAAAGATTTTATCAGGCCTAAAAACTCAATTTTAAAAATTAATCATATAAATGGAATTTTGTTCCAAGATTTGTCAAAAAAAGAATTGTATGACTGGTGCCTTAAAGTATCCCATTTTATACATCTGAAGGAGATGACTGATACCCTCTGGAGGAACACTCTGTGTCTGCATGACACGACATCTCCAGCATGGAGGACTTTATATAAACCTCCCATTGAGAAAAGAGTTGGGGACCTGCAGTGGAGGATTCTACATGTAGCACTAGCTACCAATTCATTCTTAAAAACCATTGGCGCCAGCACAACAGATCAGTGTCCATTACACCTTCAGAAAGAAACAATTTATCATTTATTCCTGTATTGTACCAGATTACAACCATTAAACTTTAAAAACAATAAGAAATAGAGATAAAGGTCTGAAAACCACCGATGCTCTATTAATGTTTAAGGTCCTCCTTCAAAAGAAAATTGAAGATTGAATTTGCATATTTTAAACTAATTAATCAATTAGATGTATTTAGAGAAATATGGGCTGTAAATGATGTTTTATGTTCCATGGAAAATGAATGTCTGGTACTAAAGTCTGAGTAGGAAAACTTTACTTTTAAATGTTGCTGAATTTTGGCTGTTAATTTGACTGCAGTTGTGTTATAATTTGTTAATAAAGGTCTGTTTAACATCTATCTATCTATCTATCTATCTATCTATCTATCTATCTATCTATCTATCTATCTATCTATCTGTCTGTCTATCTATCTATCTATCTATCTATCTATCTATCTATCTATCTATCTATCTATCTATCTATCTATCTATCTATCTATCTGTCCGTTTGGCTCTCGATTGTTGTGGTCTGCGGTGGGCGTGTCTGTGGTTTCGGCCGTCGATGGCTGGTGCGTGTTGTGAGTATCTCTCTTTATGTCTTTTCCTTTTTTCTTTTTTCCTTGTTTGTTTTTAGTTTTATGAATACTTTTTGAGTTTTTTAAAGAGGACTCTGTTTCGGCTTTGCCGCTATGGCGGCGTCTAAAGTTATACGAGATGACTTATCTCCACACAGTTTTTCTAACCTTTCCAGAAGGCACGCCGTAAGGTTGCTTGTTGATCCGGTGGTCTCGGTGGAGGCCTGCGTTATGGAGGTCGGTAGGGTGGTGGGGTGTAAGAATGTGCGGTTGGCCTCACGTATGAATAAAGCGGTGGTGATTTTCCTGGATGATGAAGCGCTGGTGCCCCGACTGGTCGAGCAGGGTGTAGAGAGAGTGAGCTAGAGACTGAAGAGGAGGAGGAGTTTGAAGAAGGTGAGCTGACTGATAGTGAGAGTGAATTAGATGAGAAGGAAACTGAGGAGCCAATGGAGCCTGCTGACAAAGATAATGCTGCACTAGACTCTAAACAAGAGCATGAAAATAATAATGAAGGTGTGCTGGCCGAGGCTGGTGATACACCTGTAGATGAGCCCAGTGTCCCTGGTGAAGGAGCCTCCGTCCTTAAAGAAGGGCACACAGCTGAGACTACACAGGTCTGCAGTGATAAGAATGTCCCCCTGCTTCAGGATGAAGGGAGCTGTAATGATACAACAGGAGATGATCATCTCCAAGTGGTGCAGCACTGCCCACCAATAATGAGACAACCTCAGACATGGCCATTGTTGATATTAATGGGGGCAATCTTGAGTTGGACCTGGGCACTAAACAAATAGCAAGCAGCAGCAGCAGCAAGGAAATAAAAGTTACAAAGAGAGCAGGAGTGAGTGAGGCAGCCATGATGGATGTGAGTGTGGAGTTGAGTGGGTGTAAGGAGACGTCACAAATAACCACTAGAAAAAGAAAAGAAGCAGTGGAGTCCACTACAGGAGCACAGAAGATTTTAATGTTGGACAATCTGTCCAAAAAACAAATTGTGTCAGTTAACAAGAAGGATATTGCAGATAGTGGTGACATTTCTGGTAACACCTTCTCAGTGTTTGGTTTGGAGCCTAAAGGAGGATACAGTACGAAGAGCATCAGGAAGTTCTGGATATATTTAGAGGGTAAGAGGGGTGTTCAAGTACAGGACTATTTTCCAGACCTTGATCTCTTTTTGAGCTCAGCAAAAAACATAAAGCGCAATGTAGCTAACTTAGGGTTGGACCAAAAGGAGACCACCAGGTTAAAAAACGTAATGAGCAGAGTGCGCAAGATTCTTCAAAATAAGTCCTGATGGATGGTCAAGTCAAGAAAGTGAATCTTTTGGTTTTCTGGTGTGTTCTTTGTTTCTTTTGTGGTGTAACTATGGCTGAGTTACATGTGGGGACCCTAAATGTGAAAGGCTGTCGAGGCAATTTGAAGAGGAACTTGGTCTGTGATTTTTTAAGACAAAACACTTAGATGTGGGGTTCCTACAAGAGACCCACTCAGATCCGGAGAGTCAGGCCGCCTGGGTGCAGGACTGGGGAGGGACGGGCTTTTTCAGTCATGGCACCAGTGTGAGCGCGGAGGTGGCAGTGCTGATTAGTAAAAATCACAAAGGTGACTGAGGTTATGGCTGGCAGACTGTTAGTTGTGCAGGCAGAGGATGGCCCCAACTCATTGGTTTTTATTAATGTCTATGCCCCAAATAACGGCACTGCCAGGGTGGATTTTTTTTAATTATTACGGGGGATTTTGGATGAATTTACTAATAATGAGATCGTCGTGCTGGGGGGGATTTTAATTGTACAGAGGACTAGTTTATGGATTGAAATGGGGCCGAGCCGCACTTGGGGTCAGTCAGTATACTCAGGGAAATCGTCGAGGCCTATGACTTGGTGGATGTGTGGCGCTCTCACTTTCCAGCTGACAAACAGTTCACGTGGCTCAAAGGGAGCAAAGGGCACCTCTCGATGGCCCGTTTGAATCGCTTTTACAGTCCAAAACGGCACCTAAATTTATTAACTACCACTCTCATCACTCCTGTCGCTTTTTCCGATCACTCTCTGGTTTCTGTTACTTTTCTCCTCCCATCTAAATCTTACTGGCACTTCAACACCACTCTACTTCAGGACAGTCACTTTGTGAAATGTTTGAATTTCTTTTGGGAGCAGTGGAGATCCACCAAGCTGCGTTTTGGATCCCTGAGACAGTGGTGGGACGTGTCCAAGGTGCAGATTCGACAATTCTGTCAGCAATACACTGAACACGTCACCAAGACCTAAATTTTAAAAATGAAGACACTCGAGGAGGAGATCACCGAGATCCATCAGACTCTGTTAAATGGCTACTCTGAGGATCTGCTGCACACCCTGAGTGCAAAGAAAACAACACTACACGGAGCTTTAATACGTTCTCGCTTTCAACAACTTAACCATCTAGATGCACCTACAAAATTTTTCTTTGCTTTGGAAAAAAAGGAGGCCCAAGGTAAAGTTATTCATGTTCTCCAAACAGATACTGGAGAAGAGCTGAGAGAGCGGGAGGACATCCGGGACTTTGCTGTGTCTTTTCACGAGATTTTGTTTTCAGAGGAGCCGCTCAGTCTCTCTTCTTCAGCTACTTTGTTCAAAGGACTGCCTGACATTTCTGACGATTCTGCCGAATTTCTGGACAGCGACCTCACTTTTCGAGAACTCACAGTTGCACTCAATGGTCTAAATACTGGAAAGATGCCAGGAACTGACGGATTATATGAATTTTATAAACAGTTCTGGCCGTTATTGGGCATGGATTTTTTTGAGGTTGTACAGGACAGTTTACAGACAGGGGAGCTTCTGGTCAGATGTTGCCGAGCTGTCGTCACTTTGCTCCCTAAGAAAGGCAACCTCTGCCTTCTGAAGAACTCGAGGCCTGTGAGCTTACTCAACATGGACTATAAAATCATTTCAAAAGGGTTAGCGACGAGGCTGAGAAAAGTGATGGGCAGCATCATCAACCCCTACCAGTCCTACTGCATACCGGACAGACAAATTCACGAGAACATATTTGTGCTGAGGGACGTCATATCTGCATCGAAAACTTTCAACCTCGATGTTGGCGTTCTTTCTTTAGACCAAGAAAAGGCTTTTGATCAGGTCGACCACAAATATTTATTCACAACTCTAAGAGCATTTGGCTTTGTTTTACCTTTTGTAAAGTACATCAAATTGTTGTATTCCATTTTTGGAGTGTTAAAAATCAATGGGGTGTTAAGCCAGCCATTCGCTGTGACCAGGGGGACTCGTCAGGGGTGTCCTTTGTCGGGGATGTTATATGCCATCTCCATTGAACCTTTTCTTAGGCAACTTGAGAAACACCTGCAGGGATTTACAATTCCGTTGTGTAAAAATCTAACTTTTAAATTTCTGGCCTATGCAGATGACGTCGTGGTGTTTGTGAATTCTGATGAAGACGTCTCTGCTGTGAGTAAATGTTTAGCACTTTTTGAGGGAGCATCTTCTGCTAAAGTTAACTGGGAGAAGGGGAATGCGTATTTATCAGGGGACTGGGCACATTGTCCTCCGCCTGTCTTACCATCAGGGCTGGGCTGGAATAAGAAAGCTTTCCGTTAGGCTGGGTGGTGAGGACATTGAAAAAGACAACTGGGAGGGCTGTTTACAACAGATTGAGTTACGATTGAAGAAATGGCAGTGGATTGCGCCTAAGCTCTCTTTTAGAGGAAGAGTTCTTGTTATCAATAATCTTGTTGCCTCCATGCTGTGGCACAGACTGATGAGTGTTGACCCGCCATCAGGACTCTTACACTCCATACAGAAATTATTAGTTAATTTTTTTTGGAATGGTGTGCACTGGCTGAAGAAAGGGCTCATCTGTTTACCGGTGGAGGAAGGAGGACAAGGCCTGATTGATGTCTGCTGTAAGGACGCTAGTTTCACATTGATAGTTTTACAGCACCTTTTTTTCTCTTTAGAACCCCTAATTTGGAAAAGAATAGCTCTTTCATTTTTCCATAAGATTGAAAATTTGGGTTTTGATGTGCAGTTATTGCTCATACATTTGAGCAGGTTTGATCTCACTTCGTTACTCAAATTTTATAAGGGAGTTTTACGTACTTGGAGCTCCTTTCTTCAGAGAGTGCCATCCAAGTCCCCTTCACTTTTCAATGAACCCCTCATTTTTAATTCTTTATTCACATGTCCACTGCTTTTTAAAATTAGTTTTGTAAAGAATTTGATCAAAAGTGGCATTGTGGTTTTTTCTCAGTTATTGGAGGAGGACAACAAGAGTTTTAAAGATGCCACTGTGTTAGCTTCAAGGCTGGGCATTCGATCAATAAGAATTGTCAATTATTTATTATCATTTATGGCAAAAGACTTCATCAGGCTAAGAGAAAGTCAGGGGAACTCGACCTCAGTGCTTAACAAGATGGAGGAGGAGGAGGAGGAGGAGGAGGAGGAGGGCTGCTTTACTGATCTGGAGGTGGAACCCAAATTGCACATGAATGGTGTGAGGGAGGACTCGATTTTAAGGCTTGACGAACAGGAAAATATTTTTTTTCGATCTTTACCAAAAAAAGATGTGTATGTATACTGCATCAAGGTTTTCCATTTTTCAAATTTAAAAAACACCATCATGACACTCTGGACTGAAAAATTAAATGTAAAAACAGAGGTCAGGCCAGCATGGAGAGAATTTTATAAACCCCCTAATAATAAGAGAGCAGGCGATTTACAATGGAGAGTCGTACACGGGGTCATCGCAACAAATGTGTTTCTAAATAAACTTCAGAGCGACGTGAGCGATAAATGGGCCTTCTGTGGGGAGAAAGAGACTGTTTATCGTTTATTTTTATATTGTACGAGACTGAAATCTCTGTTGGTGTATTTTCAGAAAATATGTAAAAAATTTACTGTTTCTTTTGATGTTCAGAGATTTATTTGGGGCATGAAATATAACAAAACATCAAAATCTAAATTTCAACTTTTAAATTATTTACTTGGGCAAGCAAAGTTAGCCATTTTAAAAACACCTAATAATAAACAGTGTGGTACGTTACCAGATGAGGTACTGTTTATTTTCAAATTTTATGTAATTTCAAGAATCAAGCTAGAATTTACATAGTATAAAACAATGTGTAATATTGAAGAATTTGAAAAAGTGTGGGGAGTGAAGGGGGTGCTGTGCTCTATTTAGGGGGGGCAACAAAAAATCAATTTGGAATAACGAAGAAGAGCGGGTGTGAAATTATAATGTTAAATGTTAGAAGGATTAGCTGGAGTGCTGAATACTAAATACAGACGTGTGTACTTAATGTGTGGGGACTGGGAGTAGTGGAGGAGTAATGACAGTGTTATTGGGATTGATGTGTTCATGTCTGCTGTTTATTGTGCAAAATAAAGTTTATATTAAAAATAAAAATAATATCTATCTATCTATCTATCTATCTATCTATCTATCTATCTATCTATCTATCTATCTATCTATCTATCTATCTATCTATCTATGTATCTATCTATCTATCTATCTATCTATCATATAGTGCCTTTCACATCTATCTATCTATCTATCTATCTATCTATCTATCTATCTATCTATCTATCTATCTATCTATCTATCTATCTATCTATCTGTCTGTCGATTACTCTGGTCTGGGGTGGGCGTGGTTGTTGGTGGCTTCGTTCGTGGAGAGTTTCTGTGAGTATTTTCTCGGTTTTCTTTTTCAATCTTTCTTTACTATCAATTTGATATATACAGATTTTTTTACTGATTTGCCATTTATTTAAAAGTCTATTGTTTATTGTTAGTGAGTGTTGTAATAGTCGGACGTGGCTGCGGCTCACCGCCATGGCCGTGTCCCGAGCAAAGCCTCCAGGGCTTAACCCGCGTAATTTTGAACACCTTTCACGAAAACACGGAATTAAGGTGGTTGTGGACCCGATGGTCTCTGTTGAGCTGTGTGTTGTTGAGGTGTTGAAGAGAGTGGGTAGTAAGAATGTAAAGTCTGCCTCTCACATGAATAAAACGGTTGTGGTCTTATTAAGTGATGAAGCTATGGTGCATACTCTGGTGCAGGAGGGCCTGCTGATAAACGGCTCGCTAGTGCCGGTGCTGCCTTTATCACTCCTACTAAAAGAGTTATAATTTCAAATGTTCCACCTTTTTTGAAAAATGAGGTTTTATTAAACGAACTTCGTCGATATGGTGAAGTCCTATCTGACTTAGTTATGATTCCGCTTGGCTGCCGTTCTCCTGATTTGAAGCACGTCGTGTCTTTTAGGAGACAGGTGTACATGCTGCTAAATAACTCGCGTGAGGAGCGTGATGTGGCTTTGAAATTTAAAGTAGAGGGTTATGAGTATATAGTTTTTATCACTACAGAACTAATGAAATGTTTTAAGTGTGGTCAGACGGGGCACAAAGCGAGTCTGTGTAAGCGAGGTGAGATGACTGTCAACCCGAATAAGCCAGGACCGTCTGGCGAGCACAGAGACCCCCGTAATAACACTTCGGACAATGAAGAAAATGAGTCGGTGTTTAGTGATTCAGAAATGGAAGATCAAAGTTATGATTCTGATAAAGTGGCTGAAGATCAGGGTGAGATAACAACTGTACAAAGTATCACTGTAGGCCCGGGACATGAAGCAAGGGAGCCGGAAGTGTCAAGCAGAGAGCCTGCGATGGAAAACTACCCGAGGACTGAAATAGTTACGGGCGCAGCGGCCGATGACGGGCAAATTAGTGAAAGTAGTGGGAATAAGAAGGCTGCAGTCAGCCATGAAGAGGAGGAGGTGGTGTCTACGGTTGCACCAGGGGTCGAATGTTATCCAGATGACTCTGCAGCGCTTTTACAAAAGACACCCACTGAGAGTGTTGCCGCTGTAGAGACGGACCCAAGCGCTGCGCCTTCTCAAGGGGGGGCGGAGAAGAGCGATCTGACTGTGCAGTCATTGACTGCTGAAGAAACACAAGTGACGGGGGCCGATGGAGAAATGCTCTGTGAAGACGGTGACGGTGAACACAGTGTGGTTAAGCCGGTAACCAGAAAGAGAAAAGAGCAAACAACCAGTGGTGGACGAGCCAAGAAGAGCACGAAAACTGAAGGTGTAGAGGCCGCCGCTAGTGCTCTGCAGCAGACTGACAGCACAGTGACAGGAGATGGAGGGGAGGACGGCAATGAATCAGACCCGTCAATCAGGGTGGATCTGTCATCTCACTCGAGCTTACACGAGGCCTACAGCACGGACAGCATTTTGCGTTTCCTAGAGTTTTTAGAAGGGAAAAGGGGGGTCCACATTGTTGAACACTTTCCTAATCTTCATTTATTTCTGACCTCAGCGAAACAAGTGCGTCGTCGGGCTGCTGAACTAGGACTGACCGCCAAAGAGAGAGTCCGCTTAAAGAACATTATCAGTAAAGTGAAACGTTCCCTTGAAGAGCAATCATGATGGCAGTTTTAATGCAATTCCCTATTTTTTGGGTTACCTCAGTGTTGTTGACTGCTACTTTCCTCTCCTGTATTATGCCTGTCTATTCCTTGTGCTCCTTAAATGTAAACGGCTGCAGGGATTTGGTGAAACGAACGGCGCTATTTGAGCACTTAGCGCAAAAAAAGATTAACGTGGCCTTCCTTCGAGAAACACACACTGACGTGGCAAATCAGTCTGACTGGCACAGAGAGTGGCAGGGGGTGGCACATTTAAGTCATGGCTCCAATATCAGTGCGGGTGTCACAATTCTGTTTTCAAAAAGTTTTGTACCAGACAGGGCGGTTTGTTCGGAGTTAATCCTGGGGAGGCTGATGAAGGTAGAAGCACTTATGGGGGACAAGAAGTGGGTGTTTGTCAATATGTACGCTCCAAACTCAGGGACTGAGAGAACTCACTGCTTCTCTGTATTAAATGATGTGCTGAAGATGTGTGAGGATGATGAGCTGGTGTTTGTGGGGGGTGATTTTAATTGCACAGATAATGCACAGCTGGACAGGAATGGGCTAGAACCTCATCCGGGGTCCGTCATCGCATTGGGTTCTGTGGTTACCAACAATAATCTCATTGATATTTGGAGAGATTTTCATCCGGGGGTCCGACAGTATACGTGGGTGAAGGGCTCAGCTGGGCTGCTTTCTATGGCCAGACTTGACAGATTTTACATCCACAAACATCATAGGAATCTCATTACTAACTGCTCCATTCTTCCAACTGCCTTATCTGACCACTCTCTTGTTTTCCTTCAAATTTCTGTTCTCTCTAAACATTCTGTCAAGTCCTACTGGCACTTTAATAGTAATCTACTGAAAGACCCTCACTTTATCAACTGCTTCTTGTATTTCTGGAATCAATGGAGATGCAAAAAGAAGAATTTCAGCTCACTGAGGCAATGGTGGGATTGTACTAAAACTGAAATACGCGTATTGTGCCAACAATACACAGAGCAGACCACCAGAGATGTGAATGCAGCCATTTCGGAGCTGGAGAAGGAAATTGAAGACCTTCATTCAGGTTTATGTTCTAACTTTGATGGCAGCATGTTTGAGTCCCTTAAAACTAAGAAACAATTATTGTTAGACCTCATGGACAAGAAAGTCAACGGCGCACTCGTCCGCTCGAGAATGCAGTTGCTCACCCAGATGGACGCTCCCACACAATTCTTTTTTAGTTTGGACAAAACCATTGGCCAAAGTAGGATTATTAACTGTTTAAAGAATGACAAAGGTCAGGAACTGCTGGAGCCTGAAGCCCTTCGAGCCTGGGCGCACCAGTTTTATCAGCGACTGTTTTCTGCGGACATTGCAGAGGTTCCTTTAGAGACGTCAGTTTTTCTCCAAGATTTACCTCAGATTCCGGATAGAGAGAAGGACTTCTTGGAAACTACGATTTCTCTGGAGTACTTGACTACAGCCTTGAATGAACTGAACATTGGTAAATCCCCAGGTATCGATGGGTTGCCTGTTGAATTTTTTAAAGCCTTTTGGTCTCACCTTGGCGCTGATCTGGCAGAGGTTTTCAGTGAAAGTCTGCGAGTGGGCGAAATGCCCCTCTCCTGTCGCAGAGCGGTGATCACACAACTCCCAAAAAAAGGAGACCTCACGGAGTTAAAGAACTGGCGTCCAGTCAGCCTGCTATGTGCGGATTATAAAATCTTTTCCAAAGCCCTGGCTAATTGGTTAAGAAGAGTCATGGCGAGTATCGTGCACCCGGAGCAGACATACTGTGTCCCCAACAGGTGTATTCTGGACAACATCTTCTTGGTTCGTGATGTGATTGATGCGGCAAGACTCTTTGGTTTTGACACTGGACTTTTATCGCTGGATCAAGAGAAGGCATTTGACAGGGTGGACCACAAGTATCTTTTAACAGTTCTGAAGGCCTTTGGCTTTGGACCTTCGTTCATTAGGCACATTGGACTTTTATATCACAACGTCTTTAGTGTCGTGAAATTGAATGGAGCATTAACAGCCCCTCTCCAAGTAACCAGAGGGATACGTCAGGGCTGCTCTCTGTCCGGTATGCTCTTCTCGCTGTCCATCGAGCCACTACTGCAGCAGCTTCGCATCCACCTTCAAGGTCTGAACATCCCTCAGTGCCCGAACTTAAACCTTAAGGTGGTCGCGTATGCAGATGATTTGTCAGTGTTTATCTGTCATCCTAGAGACATCACGGCACTAAAATATTGCCTGGTTAAATTGGAGCAACTGTTGTCTGCTAAGATTAATTGGGACAAAAGTAATGCATTTTTAATTGGCAAATGGAGGAATGGGGACCCGCCAGACCTGCCTGGTGGTCTTCAGTGGAATAGAAGAGTCTTCAGATACCTGGGGGTGTTTTTGAAACAGGGAGGTTTCGCTGAAGAAAAATGGGCAGACTGGGTAGAAAAAGTTCAAGCCAGGCTGAACAAATGGAGATACCTTCAAAAGGAGATCTCCTGTCGTGGCAGGGTCCTAATTATTAATAATTTGATAGCTTCCATGTTCTGGCATAAGTTGCAGTGTGTTGACCCCCCTTTATCTATCATCAAGACCATCCAGAGCATTATTTTAGATTTCTTTTGGGATGGACTACATTGGGTGAAGCGTAGTGTCCTGTATCTGCCTGTAGAAGAAGGCGGTCAGGGACTCATTGACTTGTTAAGCAAGATGGAGGCATTTAGACTCCAAATGTTACATCGGCTCTTATACGGACCCGAGCACCTGCTGTGGAGACAGCTGGCCTTTGATTTATTTCGTAGAGTAAGAGGCTTAAATTTCGCTGAACATTTTTTCTTCTTAAACAATGCAGTGTTTGTTCGGTCTGAGTTGCCAAAATTTTATCAATCCGCACTTCAAATCTGGCACAGAAAACTCAGGAGGACCAGGCTAAATCTGGAGAGTACTTATTGGTTCATGGAAGAACCTTTAGTGTGGAACCCTATGTTAGAATGTCCATTATTGCTTTCCGATTGTTTTGTATCTATTCTTTTAAACAACAGAATTTTAAAAATAAGTAACCTGATTGACACAGATATGAGGTGCTGGCACACCCCTGCCTACCTAGCGACAGTCCCGGGCATCAGATCAATACGCCTGGTTGAACTTTTTCTCAGCCAGGTAAAAACAGCATTGAGGAGGTCAGGCGCGAGTTCTGTGTGTGCCGAATATTTCACAGGTGAGGACACATTAGAGGCAGAGATGGCATCGCCTACCATTATCGTGAGGCCAAATGTATCTGACCACACTGACAGGCCTGGGCACCTTCTGCGTTTTGGTACTCTAGTCGAGAAAGACATTGAACTGTTTACCAAAAAAGAACTGTATAAACTGTGTGTCAAAGTGACATTTTATAATCAAATGAAGGAGTTACCAGACACTGTGGAGGAAAGAACTGCAGGTCACAGAGAACATCACACCTTCATGGAGAGCTTATTATAAACTACCATTGCAGAAAAGACTTGGAGATCTGCAGTGGAGGATAACACACTCGGCCTTAGCCACAAACTCGTTTCTGTTTACGATTAAAGTTTCAGAGACTGACCAGTGTCCGTTCTGTAATGTGAAAGAAACCATTTTTCATCTATTCATTCACTGTGAACGGCTGAAGCCTTTGTTCATGTTCTTGGACTTTCTTCTTGGTGGATTTGGTTTTAAGTTCTCTAATATTTGTTTTCTCTTTGGTATTAATTATTATCAAAGCAATAAGAATAAATGTGTTATTGGAAACTTCATCTTAGGTCAAGCCAAGTTAGCAATTTTAAAAACAAGAAGAAATAAAGAGAAGAACCTCATGGGGACTGACGCTCTGCTGCTCTTCAAAGTTTTAATTAAAAGTAGACTGAAACTCGATTTCATGTACCATAAACTAACAAACAATTTAGAAATGTTTAGCGACATGTGGGGGACACGACAGGTACTGTGTGCTGTGGAGGGGGGTGAACTGGTGTTCAACTGGGAATAACAAAAAGTAATGGTGGGCATCAACATCATGTAGTTATTATTGTGTGGAGTAGGAGGAGTGTAAAGGGGGAGTACAGGTGGTCTTTGTGTTATAATGAATTATTAACTGGTAAAGTTCTTATTAATGTGCGGAGTAGGAGGAGTGTAAAGGGGAGTAAAGGTGGTCTTTGTGTTATAATGAATTATTAACTGTTAAAGTTATTATTAATGTACGGAGTAGGAGGAGTGTTAAGGGGGAGTAGTTGGGGTCGGATGTATGGCTCTCTTGTTTATTATGACGCTTGGTTTTTTATGTAAATTGAATGTGTATATTGTTTTGTTAATGGTTTTGTCACTGTTTAAAATAAAGGTCATTTTAAAAATAAAATAATATCTATCTATCTATCTATCTATCTATCTATCTATCTATCTATCTATCTATCTATCTATCTATCTATCTATCTGTCTATTATATAGTGCCTTTCATCTATCTATCTATCTATCTATCTATCTATCTATCTATCTATCTATCTATCTATCTATCTATCTATCTATCTATTATATAGTGCCTTTCATCTATCTATCTATCTATCTATCTATCTATCTATCTATCTATCTATCTATCTATCTATCTATCTTGACAGTCCAGTTCTCTTCCTGTGACCTCAAGTGTCCATCACAATCCCCAGCACTTTCTATTAGTTTCTGATTTCAGTTGTCCCACCTTGTGACCCTTAGTGACAAAGTGACATTTGCTCAGCCCCTCTCTGACGTCACTTTTCTGCTCCTGATGTCCATGTGCTCCTCTGTTGGTGTCCCATACATCAGACTTGTGACGTGACCCCATTGTCGTGTATTCTACCCTCACAGCTCGAGTCTCGCCTGTTTCTTAGACAAATTGTCACTTGATTGATGACATTGGTGTCACCCTTTATTACAACACTGGCACCTTGAACAGGGGACATGTCCTCATTTGAATGTTGCAAAGTGTCTGCAGACATTGGCCTTAACCAGCGTATTCTAACGTGACATCAAGGACACACAAATGACGAGAGTCCTAAACACGGAGACAGCTGCAGTGGACGCCAATACTCTTTAATGTCACACACGTCATTGTCATTGTCACAGAGTGACGTTTTTAAGATTTATTTAGTAACGTGTGTTATGTTTTATTGTTTGTCCTGAAGAAGTCATTGAGAGAATCGCGTTGGCCCTCAGACTGTGAGGTTTATGTGGTCGGACCTCGAGAATCAGGACCCCTCAAACTGGCTGCCATGGGGGGCTTCACTTGTGTCTTCAGAACTAAAAGGATTTGCTTGTGATTTAGGACTGAGCTATGAAGAGACAATTGTTTGGTTTTCTTTTACATTCTTTCATATTCTGTCTGTTTATTATGGGATGTGTTGTTGTTCTTTTGATTTGTTTCCTGATCTTCACAGGTGAGTTAATCCTGGTGGTCCGGACTGCTGAATTCCTGATGATTCTTGTCCTTTTCTGAGCCCCTGACATGTTCTTCTTGTGATCTTCTGATTCTTTTCTCTTTCGGTGGCCCAGCTGCTGTTCTTCTTATCTTTTTATTCTTTAATTCTCCGTGTGGTTTGATGTCACTGAGATGTCAATTGTGTCATTTCTAACACCTACCAGCAGGTGGCGATGCTAGCAGGTCAATCTGCCATTTTGCTCTGAATGGGCAGCTCAGGTCAGAGGAGCGCTGGGAGTGGACAGCATGTGACGTGTGAGTGTCTGAAGTGTCACATGTCAGTCCTGTCCACCCTGTCCATTATGTCACTGATCACACAGTCAGTCCAGTCTTTGTCACAATAGACAGACAGAGTGTCCTCATCATCTAAGTTGTCTGACATCAGGAGAGCCCACCATGACAGACACTCGAGTGTCGTGCTCTCCGATGTCCAGCAGTGACCGGCGTGTCTAACAGGAATCTATGGATGGGGTCCTGCAAATCAGTCAAAGCCCCTCCATGTGCTGAGTCCTCAGTTACAGACACAAATCCAAGGTGGTCCCTCCGCTGTCATCAGCTTTGACAAGTCTGTCTGGACCCCCGAGTGCAGGACACTGTCAGCCTCATGTCCTTCACATTCCTGTCCAATGTCCACATGTCACTTTGAGTCACTTGTCACCAGTCAGTGTGGCAGGAAGGCAGAAGACGCTGTCATGTATATAGCGACTTACCTTATAAGGACAGCGGTGGTCTCAGGGTCAAAGTGCATTTCAGTGAAGACGGCGCAGTCATTGAGCACTTGTGCTGTGTGTCCTTCTGTCTGTCTGTCTGTCCTCACTCGTCTCTCTTCTTCTTCACAGGTTGTGGTCTTGTGGTCTCACCTCGGCCTGCTGCTCAGCTCTCTCCTCGGTCCTCTCATCTCCAAACTCACGGCTGACTGAACTGAGTCTGAGGAACAACAACAACCTGGGAGATTCAGGGGCTCGTCAGCTGAGTGAGGGGTTCAGGAGTGACAAAATACAATTAAAGTTTCAGAGACTGACCAGTGTCCATTCTGTAATGTGAGAGAAACCATTTTTCATCTGTTCATTCACTGTGAACGGCTGAAGCCTTTGTTCATGTTCTTGGACTTTCTTCTTGGTGGATTTGGTTTTAAGTTCTCTAATATTTGCTTTGTCTTTGGTATTAATTATTATCAAAACAATCAGAATAAATGTGTTATTGGAAACTTCCTCTTAGGACAGGCCAAGTTAGCAATTTTAAAAACAAGAAGAAATAAAGAGAAGAACCTCATGAGGACTGACGCTCTCCTGCTCTTTAAAATTTTAATCAAAAGTAGACTGAAACTCGATTTCATGTACCATAAACTAACAAACAATTTAGAAATGTTTAGCGACATGTGGGGGACACGACAAGTACTGTGTGCTGTGGAGGGGGGTGAACTGGTGTTCAACTGGGAATAACAAAAAGTAATGGTGGGCATCAACATCATGTAGTTATTATTGTGTGGAGTAGGAGGAGTGTAAAGGGGGAGTAAAGGTGGTCTTTGTGTTATAATGAATTATTAACTGTTAAAGTTATTATTAATGTACGGAGTAGGAGGAGTGTTAAGGGGGAGTAAAGGTGGTCTTTGTGTCGTAATGAATTATTAACTGGTAAAGTTCTTATTAATGTGCGGAGTAGGAGGAGTGTAAAGGGGAGTAAAGGTGGTCTTTGTGTCGTAATGAATTATTAACTGTTAAAGTTATTATTAATGTGCGGAGTAGGAGGAGGGTACAGGGGAAGTAGTTGGGGTCGGATGTATGGCTCTCTTGTTTATTATGACGCTTGGTTTTTATGTAAATTGAATGTGTATATTGTTTTGTTAATGTTTTTGTCACTGTTTAAAATAAAGGTCATTTTAAAAATTATCTATCTATCTATCTATCTATCTATCTATCTATCTATCTATCTATCTATCTATCTATCTATCTATCTATTATATAGTGCCTTTCATATCTATCTATCTATCTATCTATCTATCTATCTATCTATCTATCTATCTATCTATCTATCTATCTATCTATCTATCTATCTATCATATAGTACCTTTCACATCTATCTATCTATCTATCTATCTATCTATCTATCTATCTATCTATCTATCTATCTATCTATCTATCTATCATATAGTACCTTTCACATCTATCTATCTATCTATCGATCGATCGATCTATCTATCTATCTATCTATCTATCTACCATATAGTGCCTTTCATCTATCTATCTATCTATCTATCTATCTATCTATCTATCTATCTATCTATCTATCTATCTATCTATCTATCTATCTATCTATCTATCTATCTATCTATCTATCTCTACTGTCTTGCTGTTAGTGTGGTCTGGGGTGGCCGTGTCTGAGTGTGGTGTTGGCTGTCGGAGTTTTCTGTCTTCAGTAAGTTTTTTTGTTTTTCTTTTTTTCTAACTCTAATTTCTTATTTTTCTGTATCAGAGGGTTTTGTCAGATAAGACGCGGCTTTGGCGTTTAGCCATGGCCGCGTCCAAAGGGTCCTTACCTGGTCTAATGCCTCAGTTTTATGAGAATCTTTCCCGCCGACATGGGGCTAAAGTACTAGTAGAGCCGCACGTTTCAGCTGAAGAGTGTGTTGTGGCTGTCGGTAAAGTTGTTGGCTATAAGAATGTCCGTTCGGCCTCAAGAATGAATAAGGCGGTGGTGGTTTTTCTTAATGAGGATTCCCTGGTTGACAAACTTGTAGAAGAAGGGGTTATTGTTAATGGCGCTTTTTTTCCTGTTTTACCTCTATCAGCACCTGCAAAAAAGATTATAATTTCAAATGTCCCTCCGTTCTTAAAGAATGATGTTTTGGTGCAGGAACTGCGCCGCTATGGCCAGGTTTTGTCAGACATAGTGATGATTCCATTGGGCTGTAAAATGAAAGAATTGAAACACGTTGTTTCATTTAGGAGGCAGGTTTTTATGGTGTTGAACAACATGAATGAGGACATAAATGTTGCTCTAAGATTCAAAGTTGATGGCTGTGATTCTGTGGGTTTTGTTACTTCGGACTCGATGAAGTGTTTTAACTGTGGGACTCAGGGCCGGACACAAGGCGTCTCAGTGTAAGAATGAGACCATTTCATCAGCGATGAGACGGAGTATGAAAGTGGTGAGGAGGTGGACAGTATGGAGGATGAGGAGACTGCAGAGGTAACTGAGCTCGTAGCTGAAGCACAGGTTGTGAGTGATTTGCTCCCCACTGCAGTGTTAACAGTCGCTCCTGAGACGAGCCGGCTGACTACTGAAGGGAATGCGTCGGCTGAGCTCGGCGATCACGTTAAACACGAGTCAGATAGGAGTGCTCAGTGCGAGTCTGTGCTCAGAGAACCGAGTAAAGATAAACTGGAGACTGCGGAGGTCCACAGCGGTGGGGATAAGACGGCGAAGGTCGGCACAGAGAGAGCTGCGCCCGTCGGCCCTGCTGTGAATGAAGCTATGGCTACTGACGTGGATGCAGAAACACCAGCGTGTGGGTGTGAGTGGCGAGACCGATCAGAGGGAGAGTGCAGGAGTGGGGGTGTGAGGAGGAATTTACAGTTCGCACTCGAAAACGTAAAGAAAAATCAGACACTAAAAAATCTGCAAAGAAAAGTCACATAGCTGGCGAGCCATCTCAAGGGTGTAGCTGGAATCTTAGAAGTCAAAGTGATTGTCACAGCGACCTGAGTGATCGTGAGCACGACGACGGTGACACTGACGTCTCAGTAAGGAGTACGACCTCGTCCCAATACAGACTCAGTGGCGGGTATGACACTGAGAGTATTTAGAAGTTTTTGGACTTCATTGAAGGCAGGAGGGGTATTAGAGGAGAGGATCACTTCCCTGACCTTCCATTGTTTGTGGTGTCCGCTCAGAGAGTGATGTGCAAAGCGGCGCTTCTGGGAATGGACCAAAAAGAAACTACCAGGCTAAAAAATGTTATTAGCAGGGTGCGAAAGTCCATTTTTCAGAAATAATTTATATGTTCTTAAATCTTCTTTATTTTTGGTTGTCATGTGCAGTGCTGTTCACTCCCATTTGTGTCTCCTCAATGCAGTCTTTACACATTGGGAGTTTAAATGTGAATGGCTGTAGGGCGACTGCAAAGAGAGCCGCTCTGTTTGAACCAAAAGGCTCTTCAGGTCACTTTCTTACAGGAGACTCACTCTGATGTTAGAAATCAGCCGGACTGGTTGTGTGAGTGGGGGGGTCAGGCTGTCCTGAGTCATGGCTCACACGTCAGTGCTGGGGTGGCCATACTAATCTCAAAAATGGCAAATTTACAAATCACTAACATTAGTGAGGTGGTGGCTGGGCGCCTCTTGGTAGTTCAGGTGAAGGACAAGAACCAAGATTTGGTGTTTATTAACACTTACGCTCCAACAAATGGAGGAGAGAGACTTTGTTTCTTTAAAGCTCTGAGGAAGGTGCTGGAGAGTTTTGTTAATGGGGAGATCCTGTTAGTCGGAGGAGATTTTAATTGTACGGATAATAACTTATTGGACCGTAATGGTGCTGAGCCTCATCCAGTGTCTGTCCAAGCTTTACGCTACTTATTAGACCACTCAGACCTGGTGGACATCTGGAGAAGTAAATTTCCATCAGATAGGCAGTACACCTGGGTTAAGGGGGGTGGTGGGTGCATTTCGATGGCGCGTTTGGACCTTTTTTACTGTCTGAGGCACCTGCTGAACACAATCACTAAGGCATATATTTGCCCTGTCGGATTCTCAGATCACTCTCTGGTAGGAATAAATGTCTCTGTCACTGTAAAACCTTTCTCTAAATCTCTTTGCCACTTTAATGTCTCCCTGTTAGAGGATTCTCATTTCCTCAAGTGTTTTGAGTTTTCCTGGCTGCAGTGGACACAAACCAAGTCCAGATTCCCATCTCTTCGACAGTGGTGGGATGTGTCGAAGGTGCAGATAAAAGCCTTTTGCCAGCAGTACACTCAGCAAGTGACCAGGCGGTGTCTTTATGAGATGAAGAGCCTGGAAGAGGACATCACAAATCTGCACAGCATCTTACAGGACTGCTTTAGTGAAGAAACGCTTACTGTTTTAACATCCAGAAAAAAATCCCTCTCTGAACTCCTGGAGCTCCGTGCCCAAGGTGCCTTGGTGCGCTCACGTTTTCAAACTTTAAATCACCTGGATGCACCTACGAAATTTTTCTTTAATCTGGAAAAGAAAGAGGCCGAAAGTAAAGTGATCCACATGCTGCAGGACGCTGAAGGTCATGAGCTGCACACCACAGAGGAGATCAAGAACTTTGCGGTGTCTTTTTACTCGGATTTATTTAAAGATGGTGTAATTGATGATTCGGCCATGTTGGACTATTTGTACGGATTACCCAAACTTCCAGACACGGTCAAGCTGACGCTGGAGGCAGACATCAGCCTTCAAGAATTCTCAGATGCACTGGCTGGTTTAAATACTGGAAAGGCACCAGGAATCGATGGCATCCCAGCTGAATTCTATAAACATTTCTGGTACCTGCTGGGTGCGGAGGTGTACGCGGTGTTCTTCGAGAGTTTACAGGACGGGGAACTGCCGTTGAGCTGCAGAAGAGCAGTCGTCACTCTGCTGCCTAAGAAGGGAGACCTTTGCCAAATAAAGAACTGACACCCTGTGAGTCTGCTGTGCACAGACTATAAGATCTTCTCGAGGGCCCTGGCCAGCCGCCTGAGGACTGTGATGGACCTGCTCGTCAGTCCCTGTCAGACATACTGTGTGCCCGACAGGACTATTTATGACAATATTTTTGTATTACGTGATATCATCTCAGCCTCAAATCTTTCTGGGATGGATTTAGGAATCTTATCCATTGACCAGGAGAAAGCTTTTGACCAAGTAGATCACCGGTTTTTGTTTAAAACATTGAAATGTTTTGGGTTTGGTGATACTTTTGTTCAGATGATTGCAATGCTGTACACCAATGTCTTTGGGATTTTAAAAGTTAATGGCACCCTGAGTGCACCATTTCCAGTCAGGAGGGGAATTCGGCAGGGCTGCCCCTTGTCCGGCATGCTCTACGCTTTGGCCATCGAGCCGTTTCTTTTTCAGTTGAGGCAGACACTACAGGGGGTGACATTTCCATCCTGCCCAAATATTAATTTCAAATGTTTGGCCTACGCTGATGATATTATTGTTTTTATCAAATCAAAGGGGGACATTGAAGTTTTGATTTCTTTCCAACAAATTTTCGAGAGCATATCATCAGCAAAAATCAATTGGACTAAGAGTAACGCCTTCTTACTGGGCTCCTGGTCTGGATGTCCTTTACCAGACTTGCCTGGTGGCCTGAAATGGAACAGGAAGTGCTTCAGGTATCTTGGTGTGGTCATGGGCAGTGAGGAGGTGGACGAGAGTAATTAGGAGGGACTTTTAGAGAAAGTGACCTCTCGTCTGAACAAGTGGAAGTGGATCGTACTTAAACTGTCATATAGAGGGCGGGTGATCGTCATCAATCATTTGGTGGCCTCAATGCTGTGGCACAAACGCATGTGTGGTGACCCCCCTCTGGGGCTTTTGAAGAAGATCCAAAGAGTTTTGGTCGATTTTTTCTGGGACGGCTTGCATTGGCTAAAGCAGAGTGTGCTGTTTTTACCATTGGAAGAAGGTGGTCAGGGACTTCTGGATATCTCCTCAAAAGTCGCAGCCCTCAGGCTCCAAGTCCTACAGAAGCTTTTCTGTGTTTCATATTCCCTGAGTTGGAGGGAGTTAGCACTGAGTTTCCTTCATTGTGTGGGTGGGTTAGGGTTTGGTGAAGCAGTTTTGGTAATAAATCTACAAAAAATGGACCTTTCTGTGTTGCCACAATTTTACAGAGGTGTCCTATTAACTTGGCACTTGGTGTTTAGGAGGAATTTTAACACAACTGGCTGGCTTCAAAATGAGCCTTTAATTTTTAATTCTGTCTTTTCATGCCCTCTCTTGCACAGTGAGAGTTTTGTTTCAGTTCTTATTAAGCATCAGGTACTGAAACTGGCACAGATTTATGATGCCAATACCAAGTTATTCATTGATGCTGAAGTCTTGGCTTCTCTTCTTGAAGTAAAGTCAGTCAGGACGATTCAGCACCTTCTCTCCTCTGTAGCTAAAGACTATCACTTGCTAAATGACTCCATCAGCTCCACTGGTAATAGTTTGGATGTTTGCCCCGCTGTGGACCTCTCATTACTGCCAGTCCATTCAGTTGTTAAGTTCACCAAAGGAACAGTGGGGGGCTTTGACTCACTGACCAAGAGAGAGCTTTATGAGTACTGCGTTAAGGGGATTCACTTCTCTGCACTGGGGTCTGTGCTGGACACTCCATGGAGGGAGAAGCTGGGAGTGGAAGGGCACAGGGGGCCTGCACAGAGGGAGCTGAACAAGCCACCAAGTAACAAAAGAACTGCAGATTTGCAGTGGAGAATTGGGCATGGGATCGTTGCCACCAACTCCTTTTTGAACATTATTAAAGAAGCGGAAAATGATTCTTGCATAATCTGTGGACAAAAAGAAACAATTTTTCATTTGTTTTTGTATTGTAATCGACTGACGGGATTCTTCAGGTTCTTTGAAGCTTTGTGTACCAATTTGATAGGAACTTTTAATGAAGTCCTGTTCATTTTTGGAATTAAATATAATAAGAAAACTCGATGCAGGATTCAGGTGTTTAACTTTCTGTTAGGTAAAGCAAAGCTGGCCATTCTCAAAAGTCGAAATAATAAGCAATGTGGGTCAGAACTGACGGATATTTGTTTAATTTTTAAGTTGAATGTTTATTCAAGAATAAGACTGGAGTTTGCTTTTTATAAACAGATGAATAGAATGGGGGTGTTTGAAAATGTGTGGGGAGTGAAAGGGGGGCTGTGCTCAGTCAATGAAGGGGAGCTGAAAATGAATTTCTGATTTCACTGTGGTGGCCAAGAGAAAGACAAAGAAATGGTGGGCATCAATACCACGTTATTATTAATGTGCGGAGTAGGAGGAGCGTAATGGGGAAGTTATGGTGGTCTTTGTGTTATAATGAATTATTAACTGTTGCTTTTGTTATTAATGTGCGGAGTAGGGGGAGTGTAAAGGGGGAGTAATAGGGGTCTGATGTATGGCTCTGTTGTTTATTCTGAATTTTGGTTTTCTTTTCTATTGATTGTGTTTGTTTATGTTTCAGTTTTTTGCTTATCTATACTAATAAAAGGCAAAGCCCTCACTGACTCACTGACTGACTGACTGACTGACTGACTGACTGACTGACTCACTCATCACTAATTCTCCAACTTCCCGTGTAGGTAGAAGTCTGAAATTTGGCAGGTTCATTCCTTACAGCTTACTTACAAAAGTTAGGCATGTTTTATTTCAAAATTCTACGCCTAATGGTCATAACTGGAACCTGTTTGACTGACTCACTCATCACTAATTCTCCAACTTCCCGTGTAGGTAGAAGTCTGAAATTTGGCAGGCTCATTCCTTACAGCTTACTTACAAAAGTTAGGCAGGTTTTATTTCGAAATTCTATGCGTAATGGTCATAACTGGAACCTGTTTGACTGACTCATTCATCACTAATTCTCCAACTTCCCGTGTAGGTAGAAGTCTGAAATTTGGCAGGCTCATTCCTTACAGCTTACTTACAAAAGTTAGGCAGGTTTCATTTCGAAATTCTACGTGTAATGGTCATAACTGGAACCTGTTTTTTGTCCATATACTCTAATGGAGGAGGCGGAGTCACGTATCGCGTCATCACGTATTACGCCTCCTACGTAATCACATGAACTGAAAACGAGGAAGAGATTTACAGCACAAGTCAAACGCGGGAACGACAGTAAATGATGTTAATTGTTGACTGTCTTTTAATACTGTGTACTTGTTGAGTGTCTTTTAATACTGTGTAAGCATACATATTAACACATGTGCAATTAAACGTGTGCATTTACGGGGTGATTTCTCAGGCTTAAAAGCTTGCCTTTTATTAAAAAGGTACATGCAAACTCTTTTCATTCTGAAGGGCACAAACCACGTTAGATTTCAGCCGTTAAACGCGCAAAAATGTCAGTACACCAGATAAATAAGCGCAACATATTATCAGTTGTATTGTATGCTTACAATACATATAGAAATGTGTTAATCGTTAACTAATATTATGGGATGGTGTTTT
>NC_041397.2:327444579-327452079 GCF_900747795.2 Erpetoichthys calabaricus
TGGCAGGCTCATTCCTTACAGCTTACTTACAAAAGTTAGGCAGGTTTCATTTCGAAATTCTACGCGTAATGGTCATAACTGGAACCTGTTTTTTGTCCATATACTCTAATGGAGGAGGCGGAGTCACGTCATCACGTATTACGCCTCCTACGTAATCAGGTGAACTGAAAACGAGGAAGAGATTTACAGCACAAGTCAAACGCGGGAACGAAGGTAAATGACGTTAATTGTTGAGTGTCTTTTAATACTGTGTAAGCATACATATTAACACATGTGCAATTAAACGTGTGCATTTACGGGGTGATTTCTCAGGCTTAAAAGCTCGCCTTTTATTAAAAAGGTAAATGCAAACTCTTTTCATTCTGAAGGGCACAAACCACGTTAGATTTCAGCCGTTAAACGCGCAAAAATGTCAGTACACCAGATAAATAAGTGCAACATATTATCAGTTGTATTGTTTGCTTACAATACATATAGAAATGTGTTAATCGTTAACTATATTATGGGATGGTGTTTTTCGACTCGCGCTTTGATTTAAACGATTGGATGTCTTGGTGGGTTTGCGTAGCTTATTGTCAATATCTTTACAGCTCTTTTTAAGACTTAATTTAAAAAGGTTTTTCTTTTCTTCTTAAAAAAATTTAAAAGCAGTACTTTAAAAGCAGCGCTCACTTCACTCCCTTACGGAATCGAACCTCGGACGTCAGCGCTAGAGGCTAAGCCCCTAAAATTGCGCCACGGCGTGTGGTTCGTTTATTTGACAGCATGTAGATCGGGGTAATTACATTCACGGCATTCGTAGTCTGATTCACAATCTGATTGTATGGGTGGTTACCTACCAGGTAACGCTTATGGTTAGCCAGCAAGTCATCTCGAAGTGATCACTCGAGTGAACGCAGCTTCACAAAAAAACAGATCCTTAACAAACTGTTATTGGTATATTTTCCCTCAATTTTAAAAGGTTTTCTTTTCTTCTTAATAAAAATTTAAAAGCAGTACTTCGCCGGTGCGAAGCGCAGGGATTTGAGCGACTGACGCATACAGACATATTCATGAGTGCAGGTACTTCGGAAAGAAAGCACCGTGTAAACCTAAACTTTAAATTAAGTTCATAGACCTACAAAGTTTGCCATTGATTTGAGGCAAGATTGCTTTTCTCATGTACAACTATACGTTGCATTCTTAACAGTAAGCTTGCACAGCTTGGTCATATTACAACCTGAGCGCTGAACTGACAACGTCGTATACAAACAGAACTATAACAATCGTAATAAATAAACAAACAAAAAAAAAAGCGAAAAACCCTTGGATTTAATAAAAAGGCTCTTTCCTTGGCGAAGCAAGGAAAAAAGGAAGACCTTATATGGCGTTCGTTTATAAAACAGCGGAAAAAGCTGTGTTAAGGCTGCTTCACAAAAAAACAGATCCTTAACAAATTGCTATTGGGATATTTTCCCTCAATTTAAAAAGCTTTTCTTCTTCATAAAAATTTAAAAGCAGTACTTTGCGGGGATTTATATATATATATATATATATATATATATATATATATATATATATATATATATATATATATATATATATAAAGAGAGAGAGAGACAGAGATATAGATATAGATATATATATAGATATAGATATAGATATACAGTGCTCAGCATAAATGAATACACCCCATTACATTTGTCAGAAAACCTTTAGTTTCCTTTCAGTATCAACATTGTCTATGAGATACTGTACTACAAAATACTCCCACAAATGTGGGCCATTGATTGCAAACAAGATTTGTTAATTTGCACACACAAAAAAGTGATTATCCTAACAAATTCATTCAAGCCCATGTAGCAAAAATGAGTACACCCCAATTATAGTCTTAGGAGAAAAGCCACACTCAAGACTACAAAAGTGCAATTAACAGGCATTCAACCACAGGTGAGTCTAATGATTCATTTAAAAGGTGTCCAGCAGACAGGTGACTATAAAAGGGCATTACTTAACAAAGAAAAGCCCTTCCCATTTCATGCTGTCAGCAATGGCTCCACATGGAAGAGAAATGTCAAAAAATCTGAGAAAGGAAATCATTACTTTACACAAAAAAGGTGAGGGCTACAAGAAGATCAGCAAAGCTTTACATATCAGTCAAAATACTGTAGCAAAAGTGATCCAAAAATTTAAGAAAGATGGAAGTGCAGCCATCTTACAGAGACATCCAGGCTGTCCACGGAAGTTAACATCTCGACAGGAGCGTCTTCTGATGAGAAGGGTTGAAGAAAATCGCCATGCAAGTTCACTGCAGTTAGCTAAAGCAGTAGAAAGCCAAACTGGAGTGACCGTTTCCCATGACACAATACGGCGCACACTGCAGAGGAATGGCATGCATGGGTATCGTCCACGAAGGAAGCCTCTCCTAAAGCCCATGCACAAAAAAACACGCCTAGAATTTGCTAAGGACCATGCTGAAAAAGATGAAGACTACTGGGACTCTATACTCTGGAGTGATGAGACAAAGATCACTTGTTTTGGAACTAATGGTTTCAAAACTGTATGGCGTCGTAAAGGTGAGGATTTCAAAGAAAAATGCATGGTGCCTACAGTGGAACATGGTGCTGGCAGTGTCCTTATGTGGGGCTGCATGAGTGCTGCTGGTGTTGGGGAGCTGCATTTCATTGATGGTATCATGAACTCAACAATATACTGCTCTATACTGAAGGGGAAGATGCTGCCATCACTCCCTGCACTTGGTCGTCGTGCACTTTTCCAACACGACAATGATCCAAAACACACATCTAAAGCTACTGTTGCATTTCTGAAGAAGAACAGAGTGAAGGTGATTGAATGGCCAAGTATGTCTCCTGATCTGAACCCAATCGAACACCTGTGGGGAATTCTGAAGTGACAAGTTGAGCATCACTCTCCATCCAGCATCCAGGCTCTAAAAGAGGTTATTCTTGAAGAATGGAAAAAGATAGATGTTGCAATATGTCGCCAACTTGTTCATTCCATGCCTAGAAGACTTGGTGCTATCCTTAAGAATTACGGTGGTCATACAAAATACTAGATGTAGTAGTTTTTGTTGCGGGGTGTATTCATTTTTGCTTCAACCAATTTGAGTGAAACTGAAGATTTTGTGACCTAAGTTATATTATTAACCTTAATTTCATGTTATGGAGTTTAACACTAGAATTACCAGAGCCTACGAAAAAACTCGTAAATCCGTCCCACCTTAAATCGCGTCTTAAATCCGTTTGCACCTCTCCGCCACAGTCCTTTGTCATCTAAATGTGCTGATAAACAAAAACTACTAGCAGCCAGCTATTCCATCCCCCCACCGACTTAGAATGAACTTCTCTCCTAGCTCAAGCCTTGCCTTGATTAGATTACCTGGGATTGAAGTGGAGTTTTACAGTGGAAATAATTCTAGCGTTATTTGGAATACACGCATTTCATGTGTGTTCCATTTCTATAGTAGGCTGTGCAACGACATTTTTTAAAACAGAAACGTTTTTCATATTCTAATAGTAAATGACAAAATGTAGGCATAACTATATAACGTATGAAGCCTGAAGTCCATATATCAAAGAAACACTTTCACAAAAGGTACAAATAAGAGAACACGTGCGCTTTTCTTCAAAAAAAATATAACTGCACAAAAAAAAAAGCCACGTTAGCATGCCACATTGACACTCTTACTACAACTGCCACGGTGGCGTAATGGTATCAGCTCCTGACTGGGGATCGGAGGGTGGCGAGTTCGATCCCGCACGGCTCCACTTCGAGAAATAAACTGCTCTCATTCTTACAATTTTAGAATAACAACATAAATTTGATTTCAGTCTGTAACAGCCGGTGTAACTTATGATACTGGTAAAGGTTAGCTTTTTTTTTTTTTTTTTTTAATTCACTTTTCATTCTCGCGCTATAGGTCTGCAGTGTATCACGCTGCATACTACCGCCCCCCCCCCCTCCCCCCCCAAAAGGGTTCTGACACACAAACGCTGGCGAAGCTGCCTTCTTCGTATCTCACCGTCACTTGAAATCAGCAGTTCTTAGCTGCTTATCAATCTATACAACCCCATCTGACACAGCTGTTTTCACATAAATAAAAGTGCACTTTTATTCAAGACTATAACCGAAGAATAAAGAAAGCAAGTTACAGTTGGTGGTTGATACGACAGCGTGCGTGGTGCAATGCTAAGAACTGCTGATTTCCAATCCGTGCTATATAAAATCATCACATTGAAATATTAACAGTTCCCACACACCCAAGGTCCGCCATTCCTACATTTACGACATGTGTACTTGTTGCAGTGTACACACCTCTCTGTGCTATGGTTCCTATTACAGTGAATGAGCACCTGACACTGTACTTTCTTCCCTGGGGGAAGCTGAGGTCTTAGAACGGAAGTTTGTTGATGCTGTATCTTCTTTTCTTTTTCCATCGCCTTTTCCTGTAAGAAGCGACGACGAAGTTCCTCTGCAAGGTGAGCCATGAACACTCTTCTTTTCTCAGTGGACCCCGTGCATGCCTTATACAGTACGTGTGCGTTCATCGCTGCTAGGTCAAGGATGTTGTAGAACACAGCAACCGGCCACCTGCGTGTTCCTGTTCGCACTGAATAAGCACGCGCCTTCTGGTCCATGATGTCAACGCCACACTGGGGAAAAAAGAAAGACAAATATATGTGACATTTTGAAGAAATCATTTTATCACCAGAATAGCACCAGAATACTTCGTCACACTAATATTTTTTTCATTAGCATACCTTCATGTGGTTGTAGTCCTGTGACCGTGTTTGGTTTTTTTTTTTTTATCTTGCCCAATCTCCACATCATGGTGCATTGTGCTGAGAATGCAGACAGACTTCTCTTTTTGGGCACATACACTGTCAGCATGGCACTGGGAGATCTAAACACCAGCGTGGAGAATTGTTCGTGTACTGAACTGCCTTTAGCTGCAGGTGGAAGTTCACGTCGCACTTTATTCATGGTGCCAAGCAGAGTTGTGTTGCGGTGCAGCAGTCTATTAGCCAGCGAAAGTGACGTGAAGAAGTTGTCTGTTGTTACGGTTCTGCCTTTGTCCAGAAATGGCTCCATAAGCTTTATGACCACAGACTCGGAAAGTCTTTCTCCCGTGGGACGACTGGTATCTTTTCCTAAATAAGGAGTGGCATTGCACATGTACTTTGTCTCCAAATCTGCCGCAATCCAAAACTTGATGCCAAATTTGTCAGGCTTGCTCGCAATGTACTGTAAGAAAGGACAACGGACCTTGGTTGGAAACAGTTGCTCATCAACCGTAATATGCTGCCCTGGGTTGTAACTCAGAACACAGTTCTCAACAAAACGTTGCCAGATGTCCGAAATCGCAGCAAATCTGTTGTTTTTCACACGTTCTGCACGGGTGTCTTTGTTGTCAAAGCGCAAATGCCGCATGATAGTCTGATATCGGTGCCGGGGCATCGTATCTTTGATTGCCGGTACAACAAATAGTTCTGACCAGGCATCAGCCACAGCACCAACTGTAGTCATCGCTGCTCTTGTCAAAAGAATGGAGATAAATGCCATCAGTTCAGAGAGGGAGAGGCTCCAGCTGGGGTCTGCTCTGTGACCTTCGTGGACTGTGCAATCTCTGATTGTCAACAGCATACCTATGTCGATCAAACACAAGAAGCTCTGCAGTCGACTGGTTACTTTACGCTGTAGGAAGATAAGTAAATAAATACAATACAATAAAATACAGTTTATTTTTGTATAGCCCAGAATCACACAGGAAGTGCCGCAATGGGCTTTAACAGGCCCTGCCTCTTGACAGCCCCCCCAGCCTTGACTCTCTAAGAAGACAAGGAAAAACTCCCAAAAAACCTAGTAGGGAAAAATGGAAGAAACCTTGGGAAAGGCAGTTCAGAGAGAGACCCCTTTCCAGGTAGATTGGGCGTGCAGTGGGTGTCAAAAGAAGGGGGTCAATACAATACAGTACAGTACACAGAACAATTTCTCAATATAGTAAGAAATAAAAAAATATATATATATATAAATTTTAGAAGTACAGAGCAGAATTTAACAGTAGATGATATATCCCATAATAAGATTTGTATTTGTATAGAGTCCTGGAGACCTCATCCTTCAAGCTGCCTCCCCCATTTGGCCATTCCACAGCTGAAACAGTGCTGGGCCAGCCAATCCGATGAAAGGACCCCTCTCTCCCACGATTCCTGCGATCCTCCATCTGGGATGACTTTTCCTTAGGCAGGCAAAACAACTTGGCAGGTGGGCCGTGGCACCAAGTGCCACATTTGAGTACCGAGAAGAAAAACAGAATAAGTGAGGGTTAGTATCCAATTATAACTGTCATGTTACTTATGTTTAAGTGCTAATGACTAACAACAGAGATGCAGTCTGTACAGTTAATCAGCAGCTCTAGTCAGGATATGCTAAACTGAAGGTAAATACGTAAACAACATTCGATGCATCTTTTATATAAGTAACATAAAAATGTTTTTCATATACAGGCCATCAAAAAACATTATTGAAAGCAGGACTTAGCACGATACCTTGGCGAGCTCCGTAGGTCCGGCTGCTTCGCTGAAGGACATGTGTGTGACAGATCGACTGGCAGGACGACGCCCAACTTCTTGCTGTATCCAAATGGTGCCATCTTTTGCCTTTATGCCTGGTGCAGCTGTGCTGTTCTTATGTTGGACTGGACGTTTCTTGCGGGGAGGGCTTCTGTTCTCTTTGTCTGATATAGAATCCTCATCTGGGCTCTCCTCTGTGTCTGTCTCATCGTCTTCCTCGATATCGAAAATAAGTTCCTCGCCACCGTCTGAGTCGCAATCGTCCATTTCTTGCAGCAGAGCCAAAGCCTCCGAAGGGGACAACCTCCTCTTTAGTGACGGAGCTGTGGCCATTGCGGTGTCTGTTTGCTCAAAATAATAATCAAGCACAACTGATTCACCTATGTTTGTGTGTCAGGTTTTATCTCGCCACATCAGAGAATTCCACATCTGAGAATTCCTTGCAATTTGCAGCTCCATTCATTATCTCAAAACACCACGCAACATCAAAGTAATTCCCAGTTATGTCCACCACTCACACCCACGCCCATAACCATACAGAGGTGATTCATTCAAGTTTATGTGTCAGCTGTTTATCCCGCCACATCTGAGAGTTCCCTGTAATTTGCAGCTCTATTCAGTATCTCAAAACACCACACACATTCACAGTAATTCCCAGTTATGTCCACCACTCGCACCCACGCCCACATTCCACATCAGAGAATTTCCACTTCCAGCATAAATTCACACCTGATCTGACGCTGTTCGTTTTCAAATAATATTGTTAATATTTGAATGTGATGATTTTATATACCACGGATCAGAAATCAGCAGTTCTTAGCATTGCACCACGCACGCTGTCGTATCAACCACCAACTGTAACTTGCTTTCTTTATTCTTCGATTATAGTCTTAAATAAAAGTACACTTTTATTTATGTGAAAACAGCT
>NC_041397.2:327457079-327529579 GCF_900747795.2 Erpetoichthys calabaricus
TGAAAAGAGTTTGCATTTACCTTTTTAATAAAAGGCGAGCTTTTAAGACTGAGAAATCACCCCGTAAATGCACACATTTAATTGCACATGTGTTAATATGTATGCTTACACAGTATTAAAAGACACTAAACAAGTACACAGTATTAAAAGACAGTCAACAATTAACGTCATTTACCTTTGTTCCCGCGTTTGACTTGTGCTGTAAATCTCTTCCTCGTTTTCAGTTCACGTGATTACGTAGGAGGCGTAATACGTGATGATGCGATACGTGACTCCGCCTCCTCCATTAGAGTATATGGACAAAAAACAGGTTCCAGTTATGACCATTACGCGTAGAATTTCGAAATGAAACCTGCCTAACTTTTGTAAGTAAGCTGTAAGGAATGAGCCTGCCAAATTTCAGACTTCTACCTACACGGGAAGTTGGAGAATTAGTGATGAGTGAGTCAGTCAAACAGGTTCCAGTTATGACCATTACGCGTAGAATTTCGAAATAAAAACTGCCTACCTTTTGTAAGTAAGCTGTAAGGAATGAGCCTGCCAAATTTCAGACTTCTACCTACACGGGAAGTTGGAGAATTAGTGATGAGTGAGTCAGTCAAACAGGTTCCAGTTATGACCATTACGCGTAGAATTTCGAAATAAAACCTGCCTAACTTTTGTAAGTAAGCTGTAAGGAATGAGCCTGCCAAATTTCAGACTTCTACCTACACGGGAAGTTGGAGAATTAGTGATGAGTGAGTCAGTCAGTCAGTCAGTCAGTCAGTCAGTGAGTCAGTGAGGGCTTTGCCTTTTATTAGTATAGATAAGTGACATTCTGTTACACTGCACACAATCCCCATGACTTGGTGTTTGTTTTGTGACCATTTTATGTCCTGCTGACTGATTTTTATCCTTCACTGTGCCATCCTTGTTTATCTCTCACTGACTTTAAATGATTTGCTCATCTTTACTGACATCTCCATTGTCTGCTCAGTTGTTGCTGTTGTCACAGAACCTAATTTGCTCGTTGCTAGTGATTTGAACTGAATGAAGTCCACTTGTACGCCACATCAACAGCATTTGAATCTTGCCAACTACGCCAATCCCTTTTTGTGGCTGGTAGTAGGATTGAAGTAATTTTTGAGAGCGGCCTGTGATATTTGATAGTCTCACAAACACATGCGTGACAAGACAACACTTTTAATTAAAATGATGTTATTGTGCCTCCTGGATTGGACTTTTTATTTTTAACAGAGACCTGGCTGGACTTTAGTGAGTCAAGGCCCCTGTTAGAACTTTCCCCTGCTGACTGTATGCTTTGTTAATACACCAAAGTAGTGGGGGACAGGATGTCCATTGTTTTTATAAATGTTCATAAATATTACACACTTCTCACTGAAACATAATTAACTTTTGAGAGACAATTGTTAAAAGTTGAATTAAAAGGTTCAGTGCCTGTCGCTCTTTTATATGGACCTCCTAAATGATGTAAAGATTTCACTAGGAGATTTTCATTGTTGCTGGTCATGACTTAAAAGCACTTTAAAGCACTTTGAGCTACATTATTTGTATGAAAATGTGCTATAAAAATAAATGTTGCTGTTGTTTTTGACTGTGCCTGATAAAATACTGTCCTTAGGTGATTTGCACTTTTATGTTTCTTGTACTTTAGAGCCATTCATCACAGAGTTTATTCACTAATTTGATTCTTTCACTCCTGCTCAGTCTGTAAACGGAGCTACTCATGTCCGTGGTCATATGTCTGATCTTATTTTATCATCTGGTTTGCCTGTCAGTGATGTTAATAATGAAGATGTCCGTCTTTCTAATCAAATGCCAGTCATACTCAGTGCTATGGCACCTTCTCAAATTGTCATTCCTGGGGTCTCAAGAAGCAGCCTTCATGCTATAAATTCCTACACTAAATATATTTGTTCTGATATTTCTGTAAATTCTTCTGTTGTTAGTTCTGTGCCACACAATCGGTTACTTTGTGCACGTAATTCTACATGGAGATCCACACTTGATTCTTTTGCTCTTGTGAAAATCAGACACTCCATATCTAAAGGCCATCCCTGGTTTAACGACTCCATGCAGACTCTTAGAATGAAGTGTAAGAAAACAGAGCGTAGATGGAAAAAGATAAATGACAGACATCTTAGGAGATTCTGAAAACCCGTCTGTCTGAATTCCAGCGGCCTGTCAAATTAGCCGACACAAAACCCTTGTGTGATATTTCTAACAATGATCAGATGTGTAGAGTTCTGTTCAGCACAATAAGTTACACTCCGTACTCCGACACACTTAGTTGTACTGTAGGCACTCATACATGTGAGGAGTTTGTGAATTTTTACTGAAAAAACTAATGAGATGAGATCTTCTCTCACACCTGCACCTGCCTCAGTTCCTTTGTTGTCCCCGACTTGTCTTTACTGTTTGTCTTCCCTTTCTTGCCCAAACTGTGCCCACTATGAAGCCCACATCCTCCCCTCTTGATGTCATTCCAGCTCGTCTCTTCAGAGAGACTTTTGAGGTTATTGTTGACCTGCCATTGCTACTGTTCCTCTATCCTTCAGACCTGCAGTGGTCAGTCTGTGCTTAAAAACATGGACTTGACCCGAGTTTCTTTCTGTCTTATCTCTAAATTTTGATTCCTCTCGAAATTCTTAAAGTTTGTTTTTTTACAGCTGCTGTCTTTCCTTGGTAATGATAATCTAATGGAGTCCCTCCAGTCAGGTTCAGAGCTTTTCATAGCACCAAGTCTGCTCTTTTGAAGGGCACCAAAGACAACAGAAATCAAGTAAGACAATCAAAGATGGACAATCAGACAAGTGGACAAGGAGCCAGCTAGTTTGCTGCAAATGTGTTTGGTTTTATTTTAAACTAATAGACATTCTCTAACTTCTTCTTGGCACTGATTGGTGTGGTTTGGTCCTTTTGGCCTACAAGAGAAGGAGATATCTGGTGAAATGAGTACAAGAAATCAGAGACCTTGAACTTTCATAGATGACTTTTTTGATGCTCTGTGACCTCGTGAATTAATAGAAAGTGAGGAGAGTGAAGGCCTTGAGCAGCGTCTGATCAAACAGCTGGTGGAGGTGTCAAATACAGGTGGGGGGGGGGGTAACATTACAGTCCTAAACAAGGACTCACCTTATGTCAGACTAAATTTAAACAGGACTTGTATTGATATTACAACAAAAGTACAGGCAAGTTTTCAATAATGAAACTCCATCTCCACGTCACCTCACGTCACACCTGTGGGATTCTCAAATATTCTCAACACAAGTTACTGGCACCATGAACCCTGTTATTGACAGCAGCAGCTCTCTGTTATCAAACAGAGGTTTTTATGTGTCTTTATATATATATGTGTTTTATATATGTATGATATGTCTTTTTATATATACACATACACATTCACTGGCCACTTTATTAGGTACACCTTGCTAGTAACGTGTTCACTCCTTTTTGCCTTCAGAACTGCTGTAATTCTTCATGGCGTTGATTCAACAAGGTGCTGGAAACATTCCTCAGGGATTTTGTTACATATTGACATGATAACATCAATCAGTTGTTGTGAATTTGTTGGCTGCACATCCAAGATGCAAATCTCCCTTTCTAACATATCCAAAGACGCTCTACTGGATTGAGATCTGGTGACTGTGGAGGACATTTGAGTTCAGTGAACTCCTTGTCATGTTCAAGAAACCAGTTTGAGATGATCTGAGCTTTATGACGTGGCGCGTTTTCCTGCCAGAAGTAGCCATCAGAAGATGGGGACACTGTGGTAATAAAGGGATGGACGTGGTCAGCAACAATACCCAGGTAGGCTGTGGCATTTAAGTGATGCTCAATTGGTACTTAGGGGCCCAAAGTGTGCCAAGAAAATATCCTCCACACCATCACCATCACACCACTACCACCAGCAGCAGCCTGAATGGTTGAAACAAGGCCGGATGGATTCCTGCTTTCATGTTGTTGATGCTAAATTCTGATCCTACCATCCAAATATCACAGCAGAAATCGAGACTCATCACACCATTTTTATGGTCTTCTATTATTCAGTTTTGGTGAGCCTGTGCAAATTGTAACATCAGTTGCCTGTTCTTAGCTGACAGAAATGGCACTCAGTATGGTCCTACCTCAGTTGTAACAAGTGCTTTTTTGAGTTACTGTTGCCATTCTATCAGCTCAAATCAGCCTGGCCATTCTCCTCTGACCACTGGATATTTTTTCCTTTGTAGACCATTCTATGTACACCCTAGAGATTGCTGTGTGTGACAATCCCAGTAGATCAGCAGTTTCTGAAATTGTCAGAGCAGCTCATGTGGCATCAACAACCAGGCCACATTCAAAGTCACTTCAGTCTCCTTCCTCTCCCATTCAGATGCTCAGTTTGAACTTCAGTAGGTCGTCTTGACAATGTCTACAGGCTGAAAGCCATTGAGATGCTGCCATGTGATTGGCTGATCAGATATTTGTGTTAACAAACAGATGAATAGGTGTACTTAATAAAGTGGCTGGTGAGTGTGTGTGTGTGTTTATATATATATATATATATACAGTATATATTGTTGTATAAAATGTTTAATTTCACCTTACGGGCAAATAAAATAATTTAATCTAATCATCCATCCATTAACACAAACATTTGCTTTTTAGCCCACATATGCTTACCAGTTTACCAAGTCATGAAAGATCATCCTCTGTATGTTCCTCCTCCTCCTAATCCAAATCCTCCTCCTGCTCCATATCCTCCTCCTCCAAGTCTTCTTGCTGTTGTTCCTCCTCCTCCTCTTCCTCTTCCAAATCCTCTTGCTATTCTCATGTATCCCCTGTAAAGATTCAGCGTAGATGACAAATTAGGAGTGCATTTCCATCCCTGTCTGTCTCCTCTGTCCATTGAGAAGATGATTTCTAGTTGTGTGATCGCTGGCACAGTAAATAATCACATTTTTATTCTCACCACATAATTCATCACATTTCACAGCCTGCTCCTTATCTAAACAAAATGAAAATTGTCCATCACAGAGTCCTGCCACCTCGTGCTAAAGGCTCCTCTGCGTGTCAACACCATTTAGAGGGCAGGCTGCCATTAAAGCCTCCTTCCATCAGACCCCACTTACCGTCTTGCTGTGCCCATCACAGTTTGGAGGCTCAGGCTGTCTATTTCAGTGCCCTCAACACCACGGCTGTCCACACACACACACTTTATGGACTTCAGCTATTCAGCGGTCCTCTAATTCTCAATAAGTATGTTAAAGGCTTGGTGATGGCACTGAACTTTCAACAGGAAAAATTAGAATTTTTTTTTTTAGCATGATTAGCTTTTTATTATTTTAAAACAGCAATGTGATAAATTCACGTATAACAAAACACCAACCTTATAACACTGGATTGAACACCAAAACAGCCATTAAATCCAAACTTAAAAACCCCTTCAAAGCTCAAGACCTGCTCTGAGACCCACTCTGCTCCGGACCACTGTACTGTATACTGTATATACACGTATTTAACAAAAGGAAAAAAGTCAAAGAGTCACACAAAGGGGCTGAGACAGAAACAGTTTATATTAACACAAACACGGACACCGAGGATGTGAAGAAAGACGACTGGAGACAAGAATCGTTACTTGTAAGAGACCACCAGGGCTCATGATAAAAGAAAACAAAGGGGAAGACATTTTAAAGGTTCAAGCAGCTCCTGAAATGTTCACAGTTAGAAGCCACTAAAACACCTTGGAGACACCGAGGAGGGCTTGATCAAGGGGGTCCTCACATCAGAACAAATCAGGACATCGAGCGCACATCACTTATCAAATGCTGACAATCGTTTGTGTCGTCTCGGTATGAATTTCCACGTGGAGCACCGTCAGGTGAAGTGACACAACATGTCAGTGTTGGGATTGAAGTCCAAAGCCCTGCTGTTCTGTCAGAGTCGTGTTTACTGACCACAGCTCAGCATTTAATTCTGCTGGACGGGCAGACCTGATGACCAAACTCCTCAATTTAGGACTCAGTGCCACTGCAGTTGGGTTTTGGACTTCCTAACCAACAGACCTCAGCATGTGTGAATGTCAGCATCACATCCTCCAAGCTGACCCCCAGTACTGGCACTCCACAGGCTAGTGTGCTGAGCCCCCTCTTATGACTGTGTGGGCACACAAGGCTCACTTCATCATTAAATCTCATTGTTACTTGGTCACATCATTATTTTTAACAATAATGAATCTTGTAACGGCCGACCCCGTACCCAGCCGGCAGCTACACCTCCAAGACCTGTGGCCTGGATAATTTACTGAGAGGAATCTAACTATCAAGCTGTACCTCTTAACAAATTACACTTTTCTCCCACAATCGACGATGTAAATATAAGCAAGCAAAACGCAGATGATGTAAAAATAAACTGATTAAATGTATTAAATAAAACCACAAGACAAATGCGAAAATAGAAACATATATAAATATAACTATCCCACCACCAAAGCAACAACACCATATATATATATATATATATATATCCGCACACAATAAACCCTCCCTTGCCCCTGTAACATAAAACACACAACACGAATAACAAAAATGAATGATATACTGAATGATTGTGAACTTGAGTCCGGTTATAAAAATTGTCCTGAATACAGATGACTGAACTAGTGGTAAATGAGTCGTTTGATTTTCCCGGCAAATGGAACAACCTCACCGTGATTCCTCAGCGTATGGAGGATGGCGAATCGACCCCAGGGTCTCAGCAGATGATGGATGAAAGCAGTCCGGCAAACTGAAAAACAAACTGGTGCAAAGGTGCGATGTGGAAAAACAGCAAGTAAGTTGATACGTGGTTGAAAACGAATGGTCTCCTTTCTCCTCTCTCTCTCCCTTCCTCTCTCCTTTCTGATTACTTAAATAGTCCTTGTAATGGCTGTAATTGATTAATTAAGAACAGGTGTTTTCCAGGTTAGAGGCTGTGGTCTTCTTCCATCATCCATCCTCCTTTACGGGGACGGCATTTACTGACACACACAAACAGCAAACGGGACAACGGAAATGAGACGCACTCAGAACTGACATTTAACAACACTAACTATGTAGCCCCGCTACAAAACGACTTATAGAGAAGAGAAGAGGTCTTGAAGTAGATCAAGATTAGATAAAAAAGAATTCATGTCTTTAGGAGATGAAGAACATTTGTTTGAAAATAACAGAAGCATTATTCTGAAATGATTTCTCTAACAAAATTAATTGTAAACATGGCTGTAAATACAGCCACAATCTAAAAAATAAAGAAATAAACAGAAAAAGAACACTAAAGAGTCAGGCTTGGGTCATAAACTGGTAATAAAAATCTAAACACACAAATTTGAGAAAACAGAGCAGTAAAGTCCTAACACCACTTTGTTCAATGAAGTGCCTTTTAGCTTCCTCTGCTGCTGAGCAAAAATGAAAGATTTTAAATAAATTTGATTAAAAACTCAGAGTGTAAATCAAGTGCACTTCAGTGTTTTATATACACAGAACAATGACAAAGTAAATGTTGTGCAATGTGCGTTACACGATTGGAAGTATTGCTGTACCTGACATGGCGATATTTACTCACAACATAATACTAAATTGAAATTAAAGAAATAAATGAACAACTACGTGATATCAAAAGTGAGACAACCTGCTAGGTGTGAGTGACACAGAGGACAGGCAGGCATCCTGCTGGACAACGACATGACTTCAGGATAAAGTGGAAGGTGCCAGGGGTTCATGGGAAGTGGATTCTTGAAGTGCATCACACTTGGGGTCCCCAGGTGCCGTAAGGCCGCACTGTCAGTGGAGGACCACCCAGGATCCTAAACAACTCAGAAGAATTCCCCCCAAGTCATGCTGGGTAATGAGAAGCTGTGCTGGGTCCAGTATAAAAAGAGCCCACAGCCTCCCGACTCTGACCCTGACAAAGCTGCACTTCCCATGAAACCCTGTGGGCAACACTCAGCTGGAGGAGGAAGAAGAGGAGAAGGTTTACTGTTTGTTTGGTGTTGGCCAAGTTTTATTGTGTTTTGTGCTTATTGGATTAAAAATATTCATTATTTAAAGCTGTGACTGGGTTAGACGTTATTGGGTCTCGGGTTTAGGGATTGGTGGTGCCCCCCACTGGTTATGTAGGAATTGATGACAATTTCATTATAATTATGTTTAGTAAAGAAGACTGTGACATACAATTCTGACTTTCATAAACTGAGCACAAGGTAACGTCCAGGACTTGCAGCTCTAAACTCTTTGTGTAATTTACATGCGACTGAAACTAAACGAGTTTCTTCAGCAAAGACCTGAATTCAGCTTTAACTGTCGAGATTTAGAACTCCTGTGTTTTGTCAGGCATTTGATGGCACACTTGTTCTAAAGCTACTACCTTAGCTTCGAGTAAGAAAATATATTTTTATTTATTTTAATTGAAAGTAGATATTTAAGAGATTAAATTGTTTGTGATGAATCCCCTGATTGTCTCTCACATGACTGACGGACCAGAGACAGAATTAACAGAAATCCTCCAGCAGCACATCCTCTGATTCTACTCACCTGTAGGCAGCTCTTCCAGCTTTTATGGTTGAAGGCGATTCCTGCAACGGGTCAGCTGGAAAGTCAGAAATCTGAAAAATAAGAATCAGAGTCTGAGGAGGCTTCAGGAATTAGAAAATAGAATTCAGATGACCTGCTGTTTAAAAGTACGAGGAAGAAAATTATCAACAGGGAACCTGCAAAAAAAAGATTTTGTAGACGTATTTGTGTATAAATGTAATAAGTCAGAACTCACAGAAGCCATCGCCATCGAGCACAGGCACAGCAGAACCAGCAGGACAGTGAATCTCATCATGGCAGTGGTGCTGACGCTCAGACGTCTGTTCAGGTCAGCAGCAGCACCTCCTTATACTGCAGATCAGGTGGGCGCGGCCCAGTTTTACATGGTGGTCATGACATCTAATGGGGTGGAAAGTCAATTCAAATCAGATTTCGTTTACAATGGAAGAAGATGAAGTACAGAAATCGTTAACCAAATCACAAGCCGTGAAGTTCACGTGTTCAGCTTTCTATAGGCTGTGCGTTCAGAAGGAAATGTCAAATTCTGACATCAGACGAGTGTGTAATTATTATGAGTAAGAAACATTCTGTTGAAGAGTCACAGAGTTAAACCTAAAACCTGTCTTTCATGTCAGAGGTTATTTCATCTTGTATACTTCGTATACTTTCTGTTGTTCATCCAATAGCTGCTCCTGATGTGCAAACAGATCCCCAGTACAAGTTAATGAAACGAGTGGAGCAGCAAAGCGAAAATTCTCAGCTAAAGCCAAATTTCATAAAATGTAAGGCTGAACACCAAATGGCAAATCTCTTTTTAATTATTATTTACAGATTTCTTATTAAGTCATTGAATAAAGCCTAAATAAAATGAATTTAACTTTTGATTTATTATATTTTTATTAAATTGTAATCCTTTAATTACTTATTAAATAACAATATTTTTTTAAACTGCAAATGAAGAAATAAAACAGTAACAAATCGTGAGTGGAGTGAGCTTGTCATGGTGTCCATTCCTTGCTTAATAAGTTCAACTTCAACAATGTCGCTACTTGCTGTCCCAGTCAATTTCCTTTTCTCCCACTATGATCCCCTCTCTTTCTCTTTATCTTTCTCTTCCTCCTTTTCCCTTCATTTTGCCCATTTGCTTATTCTTTTGTGGCTCTTTGTAGATTCTCACCATACATCACAATGACTTAAACAGACCACCACAATCCTCAGCAGTGTGACGTGTCTGTCACTCCCTGTAGAACAGGAGGTGCTGTTTGTGATTGTGGATCTCAGACGAGTGTGTAATTATTAGGAGTAAGAAACATTCGGTTGAAGAGTCACAGAGTTAAACCTAAAAGTTGTCTTTCATGCCAGAGGTTATTTCATCTTGTATGCTTTGTATATTTTTTTTGTTCATCTAATAGCTGCTCCTGATGGGCAAACAGATCCCCAGTACAAGTTAATGAAATGAGTGGAGCACCAAAATGAAAATTCTTAGCCAAAGTCAAATTAAATAAAAAAGAAGGCTGATCACCAAACAGCAAATATCTTTTTTTAAATATTATTTACAGATTTGTTTTTGAGTCATTGCATAAAGCCTAAACTGAATTAATTTCACTTTTAATTCTTCCTGTTTTTCCATTTTCTTTTTCTTTTGTAGCTCTTTGTAGATCCTCACCACACATCACAGTGACTTGAACAGACCACCACAATCCTCGGCAGTGTGACGTGTCTGTCACTCCCTGTAGAACAGGAGGTGCTGTTTGTGACTATGGATCTTAAATGTTTTCAAACAGCGTCACACATTCAGCCACATATCTGACTTTGTTACTCTTTTGACCAAAAATGTGCCTTTTCTGTTAGTTTTGGCCAAATATTTTCAGTACCTAAAATTTTGCACCCCCTTTATTGAAATCCCAACAGTGAATAGCCCCTTTAACTGTCGTTCAACAATGAATTAATGGACTGATAGTGATGGAACTTGTGTGATAGAAATTTAAAATCTTATTAAAGAAAGAAACCTCCTCTAACAGGACAATTCAGTAATCAGGCAGGAGAAAAGCTGTTCATTGTATCTTTTAATTACTCCTCAGCAAAATACCTTAGAGGGAGCGTTCATCAAAATCAGTCCGTTACAGCCTGGTCAGAGAAACAAAGAATGGAGGCTCATGTTATAAACTACTGAATTTACATACAGTGTCAATCAATGAATACATTTACTCTGGTTGGTTCATTGGTTTACACCCAAATGATTTATATAAAATAAAAGTCTGTTATATTATATTCTGGTTCATCTTATACCTTTGAGTTGAGCCACCACCCTTGAAATGTCTGTGCATATAACGACTGTCCATTCTCATTTATAGGACATCTGCTGATCTCTTAGTCATCTCTTAGTCATCCTTCAGTACATTTTGTACGTTACATCCACCTTTCTTCTGGTACATTCTTCATTTACTTGACCATCTCAGTATTTTCCTAAACCCATTCTTATATTTCAGTGTACATTTTGTTGTTCACTTGACCTTCATCTGGTGTCTTGGTGTGCCGGAACAGGTTTCTGACGTTTATTAAGTCTTTATGCTATTTGTTTAAGATGAATGCTATGTTACCCTAAAATTATTCTTCCACAATCTGAGGCATTAAAATAAAACAAAACACAACCACTATGAACTGATGCCTCCTGCCTGTAGAGCAATAAAAGGCAAAGAAGGGAAATGTGGCAAGCAGGCGTGACCAGGGAATCATGGGACTGAGAAAAATAAATGGGATACAACAAACAAATGGTAGGAAATGAAGGAATACAATAAAAGAAATGTGTTAAACATGATCTTCATGGCCACAATCCTCATGAGATGATCTTTAAATATAAATAAGTACAACATCATATCATAAAGATCTTAAAGCCACTCAACTCATGTCAGCTTCACAGAAGACCACTGCCTACTACTACTGCTTACTACCACTGCTATGCCAACAGCACTGGCCACGAGGTAAGAAAGGCCCTGGGCAGGATGTCCATCTCACTCACACACAGAGCCAATCAGGACTCTCTGAGGACGTGTGAGGAAAACCAGAGTGCCATAAGAAAAACCCACAGAAACACGGAGAGAACCTGCCAACCCCTCACAGATGGACCCTGGGCAGAGATGAGACCTGAGGACTCTGGAGCTGTGAGGGAGCATCGCTAACTCAGCACTGTGACATCCCAAAAAGAAAGAAAATGTGGAAGAAATGGATACTCCTGAGGAAATGCATCCTGACTAACAGAGACTCCGATAAAAGAAGCTTCTCCAGAGCGACTTACTGAGAGGATTCGTCATTTCGACTTGGTGATTTGGTCCAGCTGAAAGTTTTGAAGTGTGTAGCATTCTGAAACACGCAGCTACGATTCACACTGCCTATTGATGGTGAATTATTTATTTTTTCGGTGTGGACCCCAGGAACGCACCCAGCCTTGGCCCGACTCACACACACACTCCTTCAAAGAAACAAAAAGCAAACAGAATTAAAACAAAAATTCACTAATGTAATAAACAATAATAAAGTAAATCTAACGACACAAACCAAAACAATCCCACCCCAGTTCCCTTTCCAGTGATTATACAATAAACACAAACTAAGCAACAAACAAATAACAAAAACCACAAATGATGAAGTCCATAACAAAGCCCATAGGAAACGTGAAATGATGTTGTGAAATGATGGAGTTTGAATAATCCAGAGATCAGCTCGCTGTAAGTAGATGTAAAGAACAGTCCTACCGGTATATCCTGAAGATGAAGAGTGATGGCATCAGGAGTGCTCCTTCTCTGAAGGTTGATGAACAATCCAATTCAGTCCTGACACAGCAGGCAGACCCCAGACTGTCCATACACACGAACAGGAGATAATCCAGGACAAGAACATTAATCCATAGGCCATGAACGTGAAGACAAAATGGACAGAACTCCGGACACAAAACAACCTGTCTCCTCTGAGTAACTGGGCTCCCTTTAAAACTTGCGCTGCCTTTCTTGTCCCCCGAAGCCCCTGCACACTTAGCAGGCATCCAGTCAGATCAACTGCAGGGATTACTGGGAAATGAAGTTTTTACTGCTACAAGCCACTTGTAAATGTAGAAAGTGAGGGGAAACCGGATCGTTTGCCCCTATTGGTTGTAAAAGGGTCTGGAGGTGCTGTAATAGGGTGAAACTGGCTTCCATGATTAAGGCTAAAACATTTTGGTATATTTCAGGTGACTGATCAAATCGAGGCATTGCATCTAAAATATGGTTGCCTTTTCAATGGAGATATGAGGATTGTAAAAGGTATCCAGGCCAAACTGTATGTATCTGACAATGCTATTCCAAAATTGTGTAAGTCAAGCCCTGTGCCGTATGCAATTAGAGATGCAGTGGATGAACAGTTGGACCTCTTAGTACAATAAGGAGTATTGACCGCAGTATCGTATACCGATGGGCAGCTCCATCAGTATGTATCCCGAAGTCAGATGGGAGTATACGTATTTGTGGGGACTGTAAGACCACCATTAACCTGTGGTAGATGTTGATTCCTACTCTATTCTCTGTACTCAAGACTTGCTAATGGTAAACAGTGTAGTAAAATTGATTTAGCACAAGCATATCAGCAAGTTGAACTGGATAAGGAAAGCAAGACATATTTAAATATAAATACATATAAGGGACTGTTCCAGATAAACAAATTACACTATGGAATAGCCAGCGCCCCTGCCATTTTCTGGTGCATTATGGACACAGTTTAACAAAGTTTGAACGATGTGATCTGCTATTTGGATGACATTTTGGTTACCAGGCTCGGCCAGGAGGAGCACTTAAAGAATCTGGAAGCTGTGCTGAAAAGGCTAAAGCAATGTGGGTTTAGGGTTAATTCAGAAAACTGATCATTCTTTTAGAGTCAAGTGAAGTATTTCATAGATGACTTTTTTGATGCTCTGTGACCTCATGAATTAATAGAAAGTGAGGAGAGTGAAGGCCTTGAGCAGCGTCTGATCAAACAGCTGGTGGAGGTGTCAAATACAGGTGGGGGGGGTAACATTAGAGTCCTGAACAAGGACCCCACCATATTTCAGACTGAATTTAAGAAGGACTTGTATTGATATTACAATGAAAGTACAGGCAAGTTTGGGTTAATTTGATACTTGTGTTAACAAAAAGCTGAACAGCTGTACTTAACCTTCAGTAATCTGTGTAAACAAATTGTTAAAACAGAAACGTTTTTCATATTTTAGTAGTAAATGACAAACTCTAGGCATAAACTATATAATGTATGAAGCCTGAAGTCCAAAGATCAAATAAACACTTTCACGAAAGGTTCAAGAAGAAGACAACAGCTTCTGTGGCATAGCGGTAAGATCTGCTGACTTGTAATCAAGAGTTCCCGATTTGATCCCAACTGCCTTCTGTATTTGCCGTTTTCAGTAGTGAGCTGCTCTTATTGTTAATATTATACAGTACACACATACACTTCATTTGCGTCTGTAACACACGGAGTACATTTATAGGACTTGTAAAAGTTACCGTTTTTTTTTACTTTTATTCTCTCTAAATCACGATCACAATACATACTACCGCCCCCCCACCCAGGGATCTGACGCTGTTAGTTTTTATTTGAAACTGGGAGTAACTGGAGTTGTGAGTGGTGTTTTGAGGCAATGGAACTGGACATTCTCTGATCTGGATGGATAAAAGCTGACACACAAACGCTGGTGAATCTGCCTTCTTCGTATCTCACCGTCACTTGATTTTTTTTATTCACTTTTATTGAGTGTTCCTGCTCATGCTGAATTAGTGTACACGTTATGATCTATGATGTCAAAAAAAAAAACAAAGCAAAACAGAGACATAGATATATATGATATTTGGAATTGTTCGTTTTATGACCTGTAGATAGATAGATAGATAGATAGATAGATAGTACATTTCGGGAAACTTTGTGGTAAGGATGCAACATTATTCATATTATTCATATTCATTCACATTCATTCTGCGGTTTGTAATCAGTGACTGCGTGTTTTTTTCCCCGATCTTGCCAGTCCCCACATGTTGCTGTATGCTGTTTCTTTTGTACTCCAGAACATGCAGAGGATAGAGTAGTACAGAGCAGTAAGTTCAGCGCTATATGCAATCATCAGATACAAATGTTAGATCAGGAGCTTATTCAAGAACATGCAGGTGGCCAGTTGCTGCGTGATACAACATGCTGGTGGTGATCAACGCACATGTACTCTGCAAAGCATGCACGGGGGTCACTGAGAAAAGAAGTGTTCATGGCTCAGCTTGCAGAGGTACTTCGTTGTCGCATCTTACTAGAAAAGGCGATGGAAAAAGAAAAGGAGGATTCAACATCGACAAGCTTCTGTGTCACCCCACCCCGCCCCTCCTGATCTGACTCTAAGTAACAGCGCCAGCATAAATCCACACCCGATCTGACGCTGTTCGTTTTCAAATAATATTGCATTAGTGCGGTGATGTTTTCACATATATTGTCTCTTTCTTTCAAGTGTGCAATAGAAACCACAGCATAGAGAGAAGCATGTACATTGTAACAGGTACACACGTCGTAAATGTAGGAAGGACGGTCCTTGCGTGTGTGTGAACAGTTAACATTTTTATCTGATGATTGCATATGGTGCTGAACTTACTGCTCTGTACTATTCTATCCTCTGCATGTCCTGGAGTACAAAAGAAACAGCAACATGTGGGGACTGGCAAGATCGAGGAAAAAAACACGCAGTCACTGATTACAAACTGCAAGATGTTATGCAAATGAATATGAATAACATGAATAATGTTGCATCCGTGCCACAATATTTTCTGAAATGTACTGTACAGGTCATAAAACGAATAATTCCAAATATCATATGTACCTATGTCTCTGTTTTTTAGACCATAAGGTGCACACTAATTCAACGTGAGCAGGAACACTCAATAAAACTGAATAAAAAAAATCAAGTGACGGTGAGATATGAAGAAGGCAGATTCACCAGCGTTTGTGTGTCAGCTTTTATCCCTCCAGATGAGAGAATGTCCAGTTCCATTGTCTCAAAACACCACTCACATATCCAGTACACGGTCTGTTACAGACGCAAACCAAATGTATGTGTGTACTGTATAATATTAACAATAAGAGCAGCTCACTACTGAAAACGGCAAATATAGGAGTGAGTGGGGATTGAACCGGGGACTCTTGTTTACAAGTCAGCAGATCTTACCGCTACACCACAAAGCTGTTGTCTTCTCCTTTAATCTTTTGTGAATGTGTTTACTTGATCTTTGGACTTCAGGCTTCATACATTATATAGTTTATGCCTACATTTTGTCATTGACTACTAAAGTATGAAAAACGTTTCTGTTTTAGCAATGTGTTTACACAGATTATTGTAGAAACGGAACACACATGAAATGCGTGTGTTCCAAATAACGATCTATTATTTCCACTCTAAAACTCCACTTCACTCCCAGATAATTAATCAAGGCATGAGCTGGGAGAAGTTCCTGAACATTCTAAGTTGGTAGGGAGGATGGAATAGCTGGCTGCTTGCAGTTTGTCTTTATCTTCACATTTACAGGACAAAAGACGCTGGCAGAGAGGTGTGAATGGATTTTAGATGGGCCGGATCTATACGTTTTTTCGTAGGCTCTGGTAATTCTAGAGTTAAAAGGGGCCACCTCCCTCCATTTGATGGCTGGAGTCGGGAGGAAGAAGGCAAGAGCTCAGGAGGAGAGGAGTGGAGGCGGACCTGAGGAAAGGCATTGTGATTGAGAGACCTGGACTTTGGGGGAGTATTGGGTTGTGTGCTGTGTCACTTGTAAATAGTATTGTGTAAATAAATGTGTGTGGTACTTAAAACAATGTCTACCTGTCTGTGTCCGGGCCATATCTCACAGTATATATATATATATATATATTATATATCTATACATATTAATAAAAGGCAAAGCCCTCACTGACTCACTGACTGACTGACTGACTGACTCATCACTAATTCTCGAACTTCCCGTGTAGGTGGAAGGCTGAAATTTGGCAGGCTCATTCCTTACAGCTTACTTACAAAAGTTAGGCAGGTTTCATTTCGAAATTCTACGCGTAATGGTCATAACTGGAACATGTTTTTTGTCCATATACTCTAATGGAGGAGGCGGAGTCACGTATCGCGTCATCACGCCTCCTACGTAATCACGTGAACAAAAAACAAGGAAGAGATTTACAGCACGAGTCAAATGCGGGAACGAAGGTAAATGACGTTAATTTTTGAGTGTCTTTTAATACTGTGTAAGCATACTTATTAACACGTGCAATTAAACGTGTGCATTTACGGGGTGATTTCTCAGGCTTAAAAGCTCGCCTTTTATCAAATGCGGGAACAAAGGTAAATGACATTGTTCACTGTCTTTTAATACTGTGTAAGCATACATATTAACACATGTGCAATTAAACGTGTGCATTTACGGGGTGATTTCTCAGGCTTAAAAGCTCGCCTTTTACTAAAAAGGTAAATGCAAAACTTTTTTTTTTTTTTTTTTTTTAATATTTTTATTTTATTAATTTTCATTGTAATCATTCCATACAAACAGATCAATTTATAACCCAACAAATTTGAAAACAAATCAAACCCCACCCCTGAGAAGGAGAGCTTAGCTAAAGGAAAATTTCTTTAAGCTTTTTAATAAGGCAACATTAGACAAAAGAAGGGGAGAAGTAAATATCTATATAAATAAGAGATGGAGAAGGGAGTTAAATGCAATAATAGTTATTTCTCTTATTCTGAAATAATGTTGATTAAATCCTGCCATGTTTTGAAAAAATTTTGTACAGATCCTCTAACTGAAAATTTGATTTTTTCCAATTTCAAATAATATAAAACATCGGTTTCCCACTGACTTATAAGAGGAGAATTAGGATTCTTCCAATTTAACAAAATAAGTCTGCGTGCCAAGAGTGTAGTGAATGCAATCACCGTTTGCTTGTCCTTCTCCAATTCCAGTCCATCTGGAAGGACACCAAACACAGCTGTTAGTGCGTTAGGAGGGATTGTGACACTAAGGCTGTCTGAGAGGCACTTAAAAATTTTTGTCCAAAATGATGTTAGTTTGGTGCAGGCCCAGAACATGTGACCCAGTGAGGCAGGAGCTTGGTTGCAGCGTTCGCAGGTTGGATCCTGGCCTGGAAACATTTTGGACAGTTTTAAGCGAGACAGATGAGCTCGATATATAATTTTTAGTTGAATAATTCTATGCTTTGCGCATATAGAACTCGAGTGAATTCTCTGCTTTGCTACCTTCCACTCCTTTTCTGATATATTGATTAAGAGATCTTCTTCCCAATGTCCTCTTGGATCTTTGAAAGGTAGGGACTCTAATAAGATTTTATATATTGCGGAAATAGTGTTTGTTTCCTCAGAATTGAGCAGTATTTTTTCCAGCATTGTGGAGGGTGCAAGGTGGGGGAAATCGGGCAATTTCTGTTTAACAAAATTTCTAATTTGAAGATAGTAAAAGAAATGTGTAGCTGGGAGGTTAAATTTTGAACGTAATTGTTCAAAAGATGTAAATATGTTGTCTATATAAAGATCTCTGAGCATTTTAATCCCAAAACTTTTCCAGGTATTAAAAACTGGATATACTTGCGAAGGTTGAAAGAGGTGGTTCCCTTGCAGAGGTGCCACTGATAAAAGATTTTCCATCTTAAAATGCTTCCTAATTTGGTTCCATATTCTGAGTGAGTAAAGCACAATTGGGTTATTAGTATATTTGCGATAACTTTCATTTATTGGAGAGCAGAGCAGGGAATATAAAGAAGTACTACAGGATTTTACTTCTATTGCAGACCAAGCCTGTGTATGTTCATTTATTTGTGTCCAGGTTTTTATGGCTTGTATGTTTGCTGCCCAGTAATACAACTGAAAATTAGGTAAAGCCATGCCACCTTCTGCCAGAGGTCTTTGTAGGGTCGCTCTTCGGATACGTGGGTGTTTTGAGTTCCAAATGAATGAGGTTATTATTGAATCTAACTGTTTAAAAAACGATTTATTGATATATATTGAAATGTTTTGAAATAAAAAGAGAAGTTTAGGAAGGATATTCATCTTAACAATGTTAATTCTTCCGGCTAGAGTGAGATGAAGGGTTGATCATCTATGCAAGTCTTGCTTAATTTTTTCCATACAGACGCCAAAATTTTGTTGATAAAGAGCTTTATGTTTACTTGTGATATTTACCCCTAGGTATTTAAACTGATCTGCTATGTTAAAAGGTAGGGTGTCTAATTTAATATTATATGCTTGTGAGTTCACTGGAAAGAGTATACTTTTATTCAGATTAATTCTAAGACCAGACATCTTTTGAAATTCTGTTAGTGCTGTTAAAACAGCAGGGACAGTGTTTTCTGGGTCCGATATATATAAGACCATATCATCTGCATATAGAGAAATTTTCTGTTCCAGTCCTTCTCTGACAACAACAACAACAACAACATTTATTTATATAGCACATTTTCATACAAAAAGTAGCTCAAAGTGCTTTACATAATGAAGAAAAGAAGAATAAAAGACAAATAAGAAATTAAAATAAGACAACATTAGTTAACATAGAAAGGAGTAAGGTCCGATGGCCAGGGTGGACAGAAAAAACAAAAAAAAAACTCCAGAAGGCTGGAGAAAAAAATAAAATCTGTAGGGGTTCCAGGCCACGAGACCGCCCAGTCCCCTTTGGGCATTCTACCTAACATAAATGAAATAGTCCTCTTTGTAGTTAGGGTTCTCACGGAGTCACTTGATGCTGATGGTTATACAGACTTCTGGCTTTTAATCCATCCATCATTGTTGGAACATCATGGTGCTTTGGGTAGATGGTGGTGGCACAAGCCACCACCAATAGGACACCGGAAAAGAAAACAGAAGAGAGAGTAGGGGTTAGTACAAATTTTGAATGAATAGTTATTATAATGAATTGGATATACAGAGTGTCAGGATTAAATTACAGTAAAGTTATGAGAAGGCCATGTTAAAGTAATGTGTTTTCAGTAGTTTTTTAAAGTGCTCCACTGTATTAGCCTGGCGAATTCCTACTGGCAGGCTATTCCAGATTTTAGGTGCATAACAGCAGAAGGCCACCTCACCACTTCTTTTAAGTTTTGCTCTTGGAATTCTAAGGAGACACTCAGTTGAGGATCTGAGGTTGCGATTTGGAATATAAGGTGTCAGACATTCCGATATATAAGACGGGGCGAGATTATTTAAAGCTTTATAAACCATAAGCAGAATTTTAAAGTCAATTCTGAATGACACAGGTAACCAGTGTAGTGACATCAAAACTGGAGAAATGTGTTCGGATTTTCTTTTCCTGGTAAGGATTCTAGCAGCTGCATTCTGCACTAACTGCAAACGATTGATGTCTTTTTTGGGTAGTCCTGAGAGGAGTGCATTACAGTAATCTAGCCGACTAAAGACAAACGCATGAACTAATTTCTCTGCATCTTTCGATGATATAAGAGGTCTAACTTTTGCTATGTTCCTTAGGTGAAAAAATGCTGTCCTAGTGATTTTATTAATATGCGATTTAAAATTCAGATTACAATCAACGGTTACCCCTAAGCTTTTTACCTCCGATTTGACTTTTAATCCTAATGCATCCAGTTTATTTCTAATAGCCTCATTGTATCCATTATTGCCAATCACTAAGATTTCGGTTTTTTCTTTATTTAATTTGAGAAAGTTACTATTCATCCATTCTGAGATACAGGTTAGACATTGTGTTAGCGAATCAAGAGATTTGGGGTCATCAGGTGCTATTGATAAATACAGCTGTGTGTCATCAGCATAGCTGTGGTAGCTCACGTTATGTCCCGAGATAATCTGACCTAATGGAAGCATGTAGATTGAGAAGAGCAGCGGACCCAGGATAGAGCCTTGTGGAACACCATATAGAATATCATGTGTCTTTGAGTTATAATTACCACAACTAACAAAGAATTTTCTCCCTGCCAGGTAGGATTCAAACCAGTTTAAGACACTGCCAGAGAGGCCCACCCATTGACTAAGGCGATTCTTAAGAATATTATGATCAATAGTGTCAAATGCGGCACTCAAATCTAAGAGGATGAGAACTGATAAGAATTTCGGCAGTGAACCGCCAGTGGTTCAATAGCGATTGCAAACAACAGTGGCGACAAGGGACATCCTTGTCTGGTACCACGTTCTAGTTTAAAGTAGTCTGAGCAAATTTTATTAATACAAACTGAAGCTTCTGGACTGGTATACAGTAGTTTGATCCAAGCACAAATATTCGGGCCAAACCCAAATTTCTCCAATGCAGTGAAAAGGTAATTCCATTCGATCATGTCAAATGCCTTTTCTGCGTCTAATGATAGTAATATCTCTGGGGTGTTTGATTTTGCTGGTGAATATATAACATTAAACAAGCGTCGGAGATTTGAAGATAGATGTCGGCCTTTAATAAATCCAGTTTGATCTTGTGATATTACCGAGGGCAGCACTTTCTCCATCCTTCTAGCTAGGATTTTTGAGAGTATCTTAACATCATTATTCAGGAGTGAAATTGGTCTATATGATGCACATTGTAACAAGTCCTTATTTTGTTTAGGAAAGACGGTGATTAATGCTTGTCGAAATGTTTGAGGTAGTATTTGGTGGTCTTTAGCTTCTGTAAATGTTACCAATAAGAGTGGAGCTAGCTGAGTGGAGAATTTCTTATAAAACTCTACGGGGTAACCATCAGGGCCTGATGATTTCCCGCTTTGTAGTGACTTTATAGCGTCTAGTAATTCTGTTAGCGTTAGAGGTTTATCCAGTTCCTCAGCACTTAAAGCATCTATTTGTGGTATTTGTGAATTATCCAGAAATGCATTAGATTGCGTGTTGTCTTCTTTGGGCTCAGTGGAATACAAAGACTTATAGTAATCTCTAAATGTGTGCATTATTTTATTATGGTCGATGATTTCTTCTCCATTCTTGTTGGTGATTACTGGTATTGCATTGTGAACTTCTTGTTTATGAATTTGTTGAGCTAAAAGCTTATTAGCTTTTTCTCCGTGTTCATAGTAATGCTGTCTAGACTTTTAAATAAGTTGTTCAGTTTCTTTAGTTGTTAAGATGTTAAGTTCTGTATGCAGGGCCTGCCTTTTCCTGTGAAGAGCTTCACTTGGACGCCTGGCTTGTTCTTCATCTATTCTAGTAATTTCATTTCTTAGCTCTGACACTTTCTTGGTTTCTAATTTATTTCTATGGGAAAGATATGAAATAATCTGGCCTCTTAAGAAGGCCTTTAGAGTTTCCCAGAGTGTTCCTGCAGAAACCTCTGTGGACGTGTTTGTCTCTAGGAAGAAGCTGATTTGTTTGGATATAAATTCTGTACAGTTCTCGTCTGCCAATAAAAGAGGGTTAAGACGCCATCTGCGAGGTGAGTATGAGGGGCTTATTGATTTTAGCTCCAAGACTAGAGGGGCATGGTCAGAGATAACAATTGTGTCATATTTGCATGATTTAATTGTAGGCAGGAAATTATTATCTATAAAAAAATAATCAATTCTTGAGTAGCTATAATGCACTGGTGAGTAGAACGAATATGTTCTTGAGTTTGGGTTGAGAAACCTCCAGGGGTCTGATAAGTTGTGATCATTTAAAAACTGTGTAATTATCTTTGCAGTATTAGATGTCGTCCCCCCTGTCACAGGAGTCCTATCTAAGAGTGGATTTTAAACACAATTAAAGTCCCCAGCCATTATAATTTTATGAGTGTTCACATTGGGAATGGATGCCAATAGATTTTGCATGAATTCCTTATCATCAACATTGGGTGCATAAACATTTATCAAAATCATTTTACTGTTATATAAGTTGCCCATGACCATCACATATCTCCCTTCAGGGTCCGACACTACCTCTGATGCTACAAATGGAACTGTTCTATGTATGAGAATTCCCACCCCTCTAGTTTTCTTTGTAAAGCTAGAATGGAACATTTGGCCAGTCCAGTCTTTTTGTAATCTGAACTGATCCTTGGTTAGTAAGTGGGTCTCCTGTAGAAATACTATTTTAGCGTTTAAGCCTGTTAGGTGAGAGCATACTTTCTTTCTCTTTAATTCGTGATTCAGGCCTTTAATGTCATTTATAGTTTTAATTGGTAATATGGCAGTTTTAATCTTAGTTTCAAGATTCCCCATGAGTTGTTGCATTTTAGCCTGTTGTTGCATTGATATTTATAATTATAAGGATTACAAGAATAGATTAGATATAACCTGCTCTCCTTCTCTCCCCCCTTTATCCCCCCACCCCCCCATTTTGCCTCCCCACATGAGGCTAGATCCCACTTCGCGATGTTCCAGTCCTCTGACATACGAAGAGACAGAGCACGTCCAAAACAGAACAAACCCCACCCTGCAGCGGCGTTACAGAATTAAAACAGAGATATCTTTTACAGTTAAATCCTTAATACTATCTGCCGAAAATGTTCTCATTAAGAATATTTAAGCTTGAAATAATCTTCAGCACTTTTAAGTTAAGATATTAAGATTTAAAAAAAAAAAAAAAACAACCCTGGGAATGATTTTAAAAACTAGTCTAGGATAAACCTGGTAATTCCTACTGTAATAGTATAATGGTAATTATATAAATAGTAGAACAAGCAATAAACCAAGGGTATGAAGTTAAACAGTCTACTTTAAGGTATAGTGAAATAAAAAATAAAAAAAAAAAGAATAAATAAATAAATAAAAAAAATAAATAAATAAAAAAAAAAAAATAATAATAATAATAAAACGAATCCTACTTTAATCACTTCCACATTTTCACACTCACGTCTATAACTCTATAACTCTGATTAAAACATAAACATATAACATATAAAGTCCAGATAAAAAAAAAAAAAAAAAGAAAATAAGGGATGTATAATTATAATACCAGTCTCTTTAAACATGGATCCAGCGATCAGATCATAGGTCCTTCCCGTGCCTTGATAGAATACGGCTCTTTAATTTTAATTAACTTTCAAAAAAGTGTCGGAAACAGCTTCTTTAATTCTTTTCCAGCTTCTTCTTTGCTGAAGAAAATATAATGTTGATCTTGAACTTCCACTTTCAGTTTGGCAGGATACAAGAGGCTGTATTTGATATCGGCTTCCCGTAGCATCCTTTTAATGTCGATGTAGGATCTGCGTTTTGCAGCTGTTGATGGTGAGAAATCGGGAAAAATACGAATAAGATTATTTTCGAATATAATCTCTTGCTTGTGTCTGAGAAGTGCCATCACATCAAGCTTACATCTTAGTCGTTCGAAGCGGACAATAAAAGACCTAGATTTAAAGGCGCTTGGTATCTTTGTGCGATAAGCCGTGGCTATCTCATGCAAAACTATTTTCAATCATTCTATGATCTGCTTCTCACAACTGAAGGCACCGTGGCTGATGTTACGTCACTTGCTGGCCAACGATAAGCGTTACCTGGTAGGTAACCAGCCACTCACTTCACTCCCTTACGGGAATCGAACCTCTGAGGTTTTCTTTTGTTCTTAATTAAAATTTAAAAGCAATACTTCACCGCTGCTAAGCCCCTCTAGCGCTGACGTTCGAGGTTCGATTACCGTAAGCAAGTGCAGTGAGTATGTACGCCTGATGAGCCAAGAATAAGGGGGAAAGACGTGTCGCGTACTCTTTGCATTATTTGACAGTAAACTATTTTCAACTATTCTATGATCTGCTTCTCACAACTGAAGGCACCGTGGCTGATGTTACCTCACTTGCTGGCCAACCATAAGCGTTACCTGGTAGGTAACCAGCCACTCACTTCACTCCCTTACGGGAATCGAACCTCGGACGTCAGCGCTACAGGCAAAGCCCCTAAAATTGCGCCACGGCGTGTGGTTCGTTTATTTGACAACATGTAGATCGGGGTAATTACATTCACGGCATTCGTAGTCTGATTCACAATCTGATTGTATGGGTGGTTACCTACCAGGTAACGCTTATAGATGGCCACCAAGTCAGGTCGAAGTGATCACTCGAGTGAAGGCAGCTTCACAAAAAAACATATCCTTAACAAACTGTTATTAGTATATTTTCCCTCAATTTAAAAAGGTTTTGTTTTCTTCTTAATAAAAATTTAAAAGCGGTACTTCGCCGGTGCGAAGCGCGTGGATTTGACCGACTGACACATACAGACATATTCATGAGTGCAGGTACTTCGGAAAGAAAGCACCGTGTAAACCTAAACTTTAAATTAAGTTCATAGACCTACAAAAGGTTCCCATTCATTTGAGGCAAGATTGCTTTATTTCTGTACAACTATACGTTGCATTCTCAAGAGTGTACTTGCACGGCTTCGGATATAGATATATATATATATATATATATATATATATATGTATGTATGTCTTATATATAAATATGTACGCTTATAAGTACTGCCTTACTTCTCTTTAAGAAAGGAAGATGTAATGATACTTGATTTAAACGATTCCATGTCTTGGTGGGTTTGCTTAGCTTATTGTCAATATCTTTACACCTGTTTTTAAGACTTATTGACTGAAACGGGCTTTCACGAAAAAAGTTAGGGCTTTGCTACAGGATACACCCTCCACAAGTTAAGCAAGTAAAAATAAAATATATATTTCTGTTTTATTTAAACCTTTTAAGTTCGTATGCATAGCCCCATTTGGCTGTTTAATTTTTTTTTTCTTTCTTCAGTAATATTTCATCTCCTTAAAGAAAAAGAACATATGCATTTTACTTTTTTTGTATCTCTTTAGTAATATTTTAGTGTAAAAAGATAACCAGTATTTAAACCTTTTACGTTACTTTATAAAGTTATTTTACACAATGTTGAAAAATTAATAAGAAAGCTACATATTTTGGCAGCTGCTGCTTTAATTTTCAATGAAATGAAAAAAGCTCTCCAAGAGAAAACGTCAATGAAGAAGAAACAGTTTGCACTATCTAAAAAGGAGAAACCCTCATTTATAAAGGTTTGCTGCAGATGACTTAACTAAAAATAAATGAATAGTTCCTATGTGTATAATACATATTTATCTATTTTACTTATGCCTTTATTCCAGCAACTTGCAACATCTGAGGTACAATTTGTTACATTACTTTTGTTTTTTGCAGCACAGGCAGGTGAAGTGACTTCCTCAGGGTCACACAGTGGTGTCAGTACCAGGATTTGAACTGACAAGCTCCGGGTTTGCTGAAATATTACTGAAGAAAGAAAAAAAACGAAAACGGGCAAATGGGGCTATGCATACAAATGTCCATCCATCCATTATCCAACCTGCTATATCCTAAATACAGGAGCCAATAAGTAGATATGTATATATACAGTATATATATATATATATATATATATATATATATATATATATGTCTATATTTATATCTATATATATATATATATATATGTAGATATGTAAATTTGTATATGTATATATATATATATATATGTATATGTGGATGTGTATATATATGTATATGTAGATATGTGTATATGTAGATATGTATATATATGTATATATGTTTATGTATATATATATATAGTTACATAACCTCTTTAACACACTACTTCTCCGCTGTGAAGCGCGGGTACTTTGCTATATATATATATAAATATATATATATATATGACAGCAACACTCAAAGCAATAACAACACAATTACATATATATATATATGTAGATATGTATATATATATATATATATATGTGTCAATCTATCTATGTATGTATGTATATATATATATATATATATATATATATATATATATATATATATATGTAGATATGTATATATATTTGTATATATATGTAGATGTGTATATATGTAGATATGTAAATATTTATGTAAATTGTAAAAGGCGCTATATAGCGCCCGACCCGGCACAGACTCAGGCAGAGGCACGTACTTCAATAAAATGCACTTTTTATTTCTCTTCAGCCATGGGGCACGCCTTCCCCGTGTCCCACAGGCCCAACACAGTCCCAAAAGCACTTCAAATACAACAAACCACCCTTCTCTCCACCTCAGCAGCACCACTCCTCCTCCTCAGGCTTAGTCCTCTTCCTCCCGACTCTGGCTCTCTCGAGTGGTGGTGGCTGGCCTTTTTATACCCCACCCGGATGTAGTCCAGGTGCTTGGTCACCTGGGCCTAATTGCATTTCCGGGTGGGGCTGAGGAATTGACCAGCCAGGCTGGTAAGTCCACGCAGCTCCCCCTGGCGGCCATCCAAGCCCCCAACCAGGCTCTGGAGGACTCCATGTCCCATGGAGCCTTGCGCCAGGTTGGGGAATCATCGACCACCAGGGAGGCTGCCACCAAGCGTCCCGGGGGAGGTACTGAGCAGCCCATGGTGGCTCCCCCGGAATAGATGCAGCAGGGGCGTCCCTGCCGGGCATGGGACCCGGCTGTCCTTCACAATATATATGTGTCTGTGTGTGTATATATATATATATATATATATATATATATATATATATATATATATGTATATGTATATATATATATATATATATATATATATATATATATATATATATATGTGTGTGTGTGTGTGTATGTATATGTGTGTGTTTATGTATGTGTGTATATATATGTTGATATATGTATATATATATATGTATATATATGTGGATGTGTATATGTATATATATATATGTAGATATGTGTATATGTAGATATGTATATATATATATGTATATGTATATATATGTTTGTGTGTGTGTGTGTGTATATTATACATATATATATATATATATATATAAAAGACAGCAACACTCATAACAATGACAACACAATTACATTGACAATCATGTTACGTTATTTTTAAAATGTTTCCTTTTTTTTTCATAACCTCTTTAACACACTACTTCTCCGCTGCGAAGCGCGGGTATTTTGCTAGTATATATATATATATATATTGTTGAGGGTCTATAAAATTTTAATTTTCCCTTGGGGGCAAATAAAATAATCTTATCTAATGTAATGTAATCTAACCAGCCCTCAATCCAGCCAAACATTTGCTCTTTAGCCCACATATGCTTACCAGTTTACCAAGTCCTGAAAGATCATCCTTCATATCCTCCATCCTATGGTACTCCTCCTGCTCCAAATCCTCTTGCTACTCTCATGAGTCCCCTGTAAGGATTCAGCGTAGATAACAAATTAGCAGTGCATTTCCATCCCTGTCTGTCTTCTCTGTCCCTTGAGAAGATGATTTCTAGTTGTGTGATCGCTGGCACAGTAAATAATCACATTTTTATTCTCACCACATAATTCACCACATTTCACAGCCTGCTCCTTATCTAAACAAAATGAAAATTGTCCATCACAGAGTCCTGCCACCTCGTGCTAAAGGCTCCTCTGCGTGTCAACACCATTTAGAGGGCAGGCTGCCATTAAAGCCTCCTTCCATCAGACCCCACTTAGCGTCTTGCTGTGCCCATCACAGTATGGAGGCTCAGGCTGTCTATTTCAGTGCCCTCAACACCACGGCTGTCCACACACACACACTTTATGGACTTCAGCTATTCAGCGGTCCTCTAATTCTCAATAAGTATGTTAAAGGCTTGGTGATGGCACTGAACTTTCAACTGAAAAAATTAGATTTTTTATTCATGATTAACTTGTTATTATTTTAAAGTTAAAGACGGCAACGTGAGGAATTCACATATAACAAAACACCAACCTTATAACACTGGATTGAACACCAACACAGCCATTAAATCCAAACTTAAAAACCCCTTCTAAGCTCAAGACCTGCTCTGAGACCCCCTCTGCTCCGGACCACTGTACTGTATACTGTATATACACGTATTTAACAAAAGGAAAAAAGTCAAAGAGACATACAAAGGGTCTGAGACAGAAACAGTTTCTATTAACACAAACACGGACACCGAGGATGTGAAGAAAGACGACTGGAGACAAGAATCGTTACTTGTAAGAGACCACCAGGGCTCATGATAAAGAAAACAAAGGGGAAGACATTTTAAAGGTTCAAGCAGCTCCTGAAATGTTCACAGTTAGAAGACACTAAAACACCTTGGAGACCCCGAGGAGGGCCTGATCAGGGGGGTCCTCACATCAGAACAAATCAGGACATCGAGCGCACATCACTTATCAAATGCTGACAATCGTTTGTGTCGTCTCGGTATGAACACAAGTCTCCTCTAAACTTATTGTTTGGCTCACTCCTTTATCCAAGGTGACTTTCAACATTTAAGATCCAATTTGTTTCATTTCTTTTGTATTTCCATGTGGAGCACCGGCAGGTGAAGTGACACAACATGTCAGTATTGGGATTGAAGTCCAAAGCCCTGCTGTTCTGTCAGAGTCGTGTTTACTGACCACAGCTCAGCATTTAGCACTGCAGTTGGGTTTTGGACTTCCTAACCAGCAAACTTCAGCATGAAGATGGAAATGAAAAACATTTGAATGAAAATAACAGAAACTTTATTCTGAAATGATTTTAATTTTAATGAAATTAATTATAAACATGTCTGTAAATACAGTAATAATCTAAAAAAAAGAAAACGGGATGAGAAAATATTGGAACAAACAGAAAAAGAACACTAAAAAGTCAGGCTTGGGTCATAAACTGGAAATAAAAATCTAAACATGCAAATTCGAGAAAACAGAGCAGTAAAGTCCTAACACCACTTTGTTCAATGAAGTGCCTTTTAGCTTCCTCTACTGCTAAGCAAAAATGAAAGATTTTAAATAAATTTGATTATAAACTCAGACTGTAAATCAAGTGCACTTCAGTGTTTTATATACAGAACAATGACAAAGAAAATGTTGTGCAATGTGCGTTACACGATTGGCAGTATTGCTGTACGTGACATGGCGATGTTTACTCACAACACAATACTAAATTGTGGCACCCATTGCTATTTGAGAAGAAATAAATGAACAACTACGTGATATCAAAAGTGAGACAACCTGCTAGGTGTGAGTGACACAGAGGACAGGCAAGCATCCCGCTGGACAACAACATGACTGCAGGATAAAGTGGAAGGTGCCAGGGGTTCATGGGAAGTGGATTCTGGAAGTGCATCCCTGTCGGGTTCCCCAGGTTCCACAAGGCCACACTGTCAGTGAAGGACCACCCAGAATCCTAAACAACTCAGAAGAACTCCCTCCAAGTCATGCTGGGTAATGAGAAGCTGTGCTGGGTCCAGTATACAAGGAGCCCACAGCCTCCCGACTCTGACCCTGACAAGGCTGCACTTCCCATGAAACCCTCTGGGCAACACTCAGCTGGAGGAGGAAGGAGAGGAGAAGGTTTACTGTTTGTTTGGTGGTGGCTGACTTTCATTGTGTTTAGTGCTTATTGGATTAAAAATATCCATTATTTGAATCTGTGACTGGGTTAGACGTTACTGGGTCTCGGGTTTGGGGCTCAGTGGCACCCCCTACTGGTTATATAAGAATTGATGACAATTTCATTATAATTATGTTTAGTAAAGAAGACTGTGACATACAATTCCGACTCTCATAAACTGAGCACAAGGTAACGTCCAGGACTTGCAGCTCTAAACTCGTTGTGTGATTTACATGCGACTGAAACTAAACGAGTTTCTTCAGCAAAGAACTAAATTCAGCTTTAACTGTCGAGATTTAGAACTCCTGTGTTTTGTCAGGCATTTGATGGCACACTTGTTCTAAAGCTACTACCTTAGCTTTGAGTGAGAAGATATATTTTAATTTATTTTAATTTACAGTAGAGATTTAAGAGATGAAATAGTTTGTGATGAATCCCCTGATTGTCTCTCACATGGCAGAAGGACCAGTGACAGAATTGACTAAAATCCTTCAGCAGCACATCCTCTGATTCTACTCACCTGTAGGCAGCTCTCACAGCTTTTATGGTTGAAGGCGATTCCTCCAACGGGTCAGCTGGAAAGTCAGAAATCTGAAAAATAAGAATCAGAGTCTGAGGAGGCTTTAGGAATTAGAAAAAAGAATTCAGATGATCTGCTGTTTAAATGTATGTGGAAGAAAACTATCAATAGGCAATCTGCTAAAAAAAGGTTTTGTAGACGTATTTGTGTATAAATGTCATAAGTCAGAACTCACAGAAGCCATCGCCATCGAGCACAGGCAGAGCAGAACCAGCAGGGCGGTGAATCTCATCATGGCGGTGGTGCTGACGCTCAGACGTCTGTTCAGGTCAGCAGCAGCACCTCCTTATATTGCAGATCAGGTGAGCGCGGCCCAGTTTTACATGATGGTCATGACGTCTAATGGGGTGGAAAGTCAATTGAAATCTGATCTCATTTGTCATCGTAGAAGAAAAAGAAGAAACTGCAATCAAATCACAAGTCCTAAAGGTCAAGAAATCACTCAAAGCTGTAAGAATTGGGACTATCGGGAGAATAGAATCAGAGGATGTGCTGCTGAAGGATTTCTGTCAGTTCCTTCGCTGATCTTTCTGTTGTGTGTGAGGCTATCAAGGGACTCATCACAAACAATTTAATCCTTTAATCTTTACTTTAAATTACACCACACTGGAAAACACTTCTTCCGTTGAAGCTAAGGTAGCGGATTTGGAAGACGTGTGCCCTCAAGTGCGTGACAAAGAATAGAATTTCTAAATCTCGCCTGTTAAATCTCAATTCACTTCCTTCCTAGAAACACATTTAATCCTTCATATAAGAAATATCTGCAGGTCCCAGACATTACCCTGCTCTGTGTTTCGTCTTCTTAATAAACACGGCCGGTGTTTTCTTCATCATTGCACTGTAATATATAAAACACACTGACTTCCGCTCAGTTCAGTCAAATTTATTTAAAATCTTTCATTTTTGTTTAGTGGTACATGAAGAATTTAGTGTTAGGACCTTTCTACTTTCTTTTCTGGACTTTGAATTTTGCTTGGTGTTGTTGCATTGTGATTGATTACTCATTTATGACCCAAACCTCTCTCTTTACTATTCTTTCGATTTGTCCTTTCATTTTTTTATCTCCTGGTATTTTTGAGTGTGACCATTTTTCTAGCCATATTTAAAATTAAATCCCCATATTGAAATCATTGCATAACTTTGTTCCTAGTCCTGCTGTCATTTTCATCAGAATGGTTATCATTCCTTATAAATATAATTTCCTTTGTATCTGATTTTGACCTGCAGTAAAAAAACAAAGCAAGCAGATTCTTTACTTGAATTCTTTACAAAATTCCTCTAAAATATTCAAATGTAACACTCGCTGCCATAAATAACAGCAAACCCCTGAATTTGATGGAATTCTGCCTAAACGTTGAGGAACTTTTTGGGATCAGCTGTCCAGGCGTGAATGTCAGATGTTTCATTGCTAGTCACTCAGTACCATCTGTCTTGGACATGAGACCACTTTACTGCTGAGTCATGGCAGGGGTCTTACATTGTTCCAAAATATTCATGTTACATTAGAGGTAAATATTGTACTTTTTCATTAATAAATTGTCCCATCTGGAAAGAGGTGATTAAATTACATTACATGTTGTATGTTCTCAGATGATTAGAGCAAGTGCTCCACACCATAAAGGCAGCACCTCACTTCAGATTTCCTGCCACACTTTTTTCTTTGGTTAAGGAGAAATTTCTTGATGAGTTTTGTTGGGGTGGATTTTTAAAGATATTTTATTAACATGAGTTAGTCCTTCTTCCTCAGTGGTCATACATCATATTCATGTGTTATACTGAGAGGATCTTGTCAAAGATGTCCACTCTCCCCTCCCTTGTTAGTCCTCTCCCTTGAGCCTTTGTCTGTAGCTGGACATCAATATAATGAGATTTTTCTATTTCTATCAAAGTCTCTCCACATATCACTTCTTTCTGTGCCAATGATATTATATTAGTTTTCAGTAAACATGTCCTAAATTTTATTTCCTTTGCTTCTCACAAAATTAACTGGTGTAAAGAAAAGACAAGAATCTCATAAAGGTTTGCTGTTTCCGGCCCCGTATACTGCAGAAATATTAATTTTTACAAAGATAAGGTTCATATACAGGCAATCACAATACGGCCCGCCATCTTGGTGGATGGAGGAACATTTATCTGCGGGGACCGGAAATGGGTGAATGGACTGCTGAGAAGGAACCGTGGTGGATGTTGGGATTGCTGACGTCATCGGGGTGAGACAGAGGGAAGGAGGAAGTGGCGTTTTGTTTTGGTGTGTTCAGTTGCTTTCATGACGGCAGTGCGTCTTTCTGTAGAAACAAAGAGAGAGAGGTTAGTGCCCCGCCATTCCCGTCTGACATACGATTTCGCTTCACATTTTGGGTCGTTCCGTGGCTCCCTAATCGCGCGTGCGTGACACTGGATATAAATGAATCAAAACACGACATGGCGAAGGGTTGTGGAACCACCATGTAATGTCCAGATTAGTGTAGAACTTGAGACGCTTGATCAAAAATACACATTGTATAGATGTCTTGGCTAAACCTAAGATGGTGCTGTCTGAGTCTGCATTTGTTTTGGTCCTTTTTGTGTTTGATTGCCCTGTCGGCTAGATTACTGTAACACACTCTTCTCAGGACTACCCAAAAAAGACATAAATCGTTTGCAATTAGTGCAGAATGCAGCTGCTAGAATCCTTACCAGGAAAAGAAAATCTGAGCACATTTCTCCAGTTTTGATGTCACTACACTGGTCTTTCAGAATTGACTTTAAAATTCTGCTTATGGTTTATAAAGCCTTAAATAATCTCGCTCCATCTTATATATCGGAATGTCTGACGTCTTATATTGCAAATCGCAACCTCAGATCCTCAACTGAGTGTCGCCTTAGAATTCCAAGAGCAAAACTTAAAAGAAGTGGTGACGCGGCCTTCTGCTGTTATGCACCTAAAATCTGGAATAGCCTGCCAGTAGGAATTCGCCAGGCTAATACAGTGGAGCACTTTAAAAAACTACTGAAAACACATTATTTTAACATGGCCTTCTCATAACTTCACTGTAATTTAATCCTGATACTCTGTATATCCAATTCATTATAATAACTATTCATTCAGAATCTGTACTAACCCCTACTCTCTCTTCTGTTTCCTTTTCCGGTGTCCTTTTGGTGGTGGCGTGCGCCACCACCATCTACCCAAAGCACCATGATGTTCCAACAATGATGGATGGATTAAAAGCCAGAAGTCTGTATGACCATCAGCATCAAGTGACTCCGTGAGAACCCTAAATACAAAGAGGACTATTTCATTTGTTAGGTAGAATGCCCAGAGGGGACTGGGTGGTCTCGTGGCCTGGAACCCCTACAGATTTTATTTTTTTCTCCAGCCGTCTGGAGTTTTTTTTTTGTTTTTTCTGTCCACCCTGGCCATCGGACCTTACTCCTTTCTATGTTAACTAATGTTGTCTTACTTTAATTTTGTATTTTGTCTTTTATTTTTCTTTTCTTCATTATGTAAAGCACTTTGAGCTACTTTTTGTATGAAAATGTGCTACATAAATAAATATTGTTGTTGTTTACATCTCTTTTTAATCCACAGTATCTTTTCCTTGATGGTCTGTAATTGTCAGTCTCCTTTAAACATTAAGTTTGACAATTGACAAAACTTTTAATTACAATCGTGTAGGTCAGAGTACACACCCTCCATCTTTTCTGCTAGATATACCAGTGTACCTGTGTTGTACGCCCTGCCTATTGTCCTAAAGGAAGCATCGCAGAAGATGAGGAAAGTGCAGGGGCCTACTCATGGGGCTTAAATCTTACCTGCCATCTTCTCCAGTGATTGATCTTCACTAAGGTTCAGCTTATGGTTTCATCTCATGGCGCTCCCTGGAACATTTCTATAAATGGATCCAGCCTCTTGTTTCAAACCGCCATGATCAACTCCTCTGTTGGTGATCACCACATCTCCACAGGGGTGGAGTGGATCCTCTGAACCTTCGTCATCCTGGTTGTGCACACAAACAGTCCATCAAATTGATTCAAATGAAGATAGCTCTAGTAAGTGCTAAATCCCTAGCTAACAAAATGTTTATTTTAAAAGATTTCTTCACCTCACAAGGATTTGCATTTTGATTTGTGACTTAAACATGGCTACCTGTCTGTGAGTAAACCACTTTCACTGAATTAGTACCCCAAAACTGTCAGTTTTTTTTAGTTCCCCACGGTCTGCTGGTCAGGGGGTGGATTAGCGACAATATTTAAAAGCCGTTATTACTGTCGCCAACTGAAAACTAACAGTTACTTCAGCTTTGAATTACAGTTGTTTCAAATGGACCGCTCTGTCCTGTGTTGTGTGCAGAGGTGTATCAGCCTCCATAATTTAACAAGGATTTTATATGTGAGTTCTCTGAGTTTCTGGCAGGAATTACACCAAATTATGACAGATTTTTAATTCTTGGGGATTTTAATGTGTGCTGTCAGAGTAAACCCCTAGTTAAAGACTTTTTAAACCTCATTGACTCTTTTAATCTTGTTCAGTCTGTGAGAGGCCCAACACATGAGCATGGACATTCATTAGTCCTTGTTTTATCGTATAGTTTACTCATCTGTAACAGTGATATTAGTGATGTTTGCTTTTCTGATCACATGACGGTTATAACTGAGGCTTCTTTACTTGCCAAACAGTCAGCATTAGTGGTGAGACTCGCTGCTCTCACATAATGAACTCCACCATTACTGGTAAATTCTCTGTGGCTTTATGGGTCCTGTGTGACTCCCCCCACCTCAGCTGAGCACCGGTGGTCTTGTCACTCGGTTTAATGACACTTGTTCTAACATTTTAGACTCTGCTGGTTTGTTTAAAGTCAAGCCTTCAAAACGTAAACCTGAGTCATAGTTAAATGATGCCAGTCACACCCTGAGGTGCGGATGTAGGTGAGCAGAGCACAAGTGGAAAAAGACAAGTTCAGGACTCCTTTGATATTTTAAAGGACAGTTAATCTAATCATCAGAAAGCTGTCAAATCTGATAGGATAAAGTACTTTTCAGATATTATTTCAAACAATTGTCATAGACTTAAGAGTTTTATTTAACATTATAAACACTTTTCTTCACCTTTCTGTTCCTAATTGACCTATCAAGACAACAACAGTCTGTGAGGATTTTCTCCAATTTTTTGTTCATAAATTGCTAAAATGAGATCTGACATGACACCCTCTGCTGGTGACCCGTCTGTCCCTCCTGTGTCTACAGCTGTTTGTCATCACTTTGAGCCTGTATCTCTCTCTCTATTGTCCACTCGTATTCTTAAAGATGTTTCTGAAGTGGTCAGGCCTGGCATTATGGACATTATAAACAGACGTCTTCAGACTGGTTCAGTCCTGGCCTTTTGTAAACATGCTGTGATGCAGCCATTAATTAGTAAAACAAATCTGAACTTTACAGACTTGTCAAACTTCAGACCCATTTCCATGTTGCCCCTTCATCCTAAAATTCTGGAGTAGTTTGTCTTTCTGCAGCTCCAAACTTTCTTAAATGAAAATGGGATTTTCTAAGTATTTCAGTCTGATTTTAACACACACCACAGCACGGAGTCTGCACTTCTAAGGATTCTAAATAATCTCTTTTTAATAAGTATGTGACAGGTGTCTGGTCCCACTTATAGGTAATCTAGCTTAGACACCGTTAAAATATCCGACTATGCCACCCAGTTTTATTAAGAGGATGGGAACTCTTGAAATTTACCAATAATAGCACACAGGTTTCTTTAAATTGGGCGGTCGGTAAACACACAATGAAAGACACAACAGTAATTTCAGGAAAAGCAACACTAACTTCTATTACACAAGACAATACAAAGTACATTTAAAAGATAAACGAACATAACAAAATCTCAAAATATCAGGAATGAATTTCTTTTTTTTAAAAGGAAAACACACAGTCCACACTGTAAAAGTCCGTCAAAAACAGAATTGGAGGATACAACCTTTAGTGGTGCAGAGTCCAGTTTGCGCACTGTTACCCCAACAATTAATCGTCCAACTGTCCACCGATGCACTCTGTTCACCGGACACTCGTTTCCCAACAGAAGTTTTTGTCGAATCGTGGAATCCCTGTCAGCATCTCCTCGTCGATCTTTCTCTCCACTTTGGGCTCCTTGTGTTGCTGTGACCTAGGCACGCCTCACTTCTCGTCCGCCAGCTTTGCTCGGTCCTTTCATGCAGCTTCCCTCTCTCGCTGGACCCACAACTGTCTTCTTGTGGAGCTGTCTCTTCCTCCCTCGGGGTAAGTGATGCCGTCCGTGTCCCTCACATCGCACCAGCCACGTACCCAAGTCTGCCAGCGAGCCGTTGTGCTCTCTGCGAGTCTTGGCAGCGTTCTCAGTGGACTGTCCCTCCCTTTGCCTTCTCCTGCCCAGAAGTTTAAATCTTCTTCAGTCCCTGCCATTATCAGTTCTGGACAATTGGATTAAACAATGGCACATCTAAATTTCCTGGGTTTAACAAAAAATGAAAACACAAGTTAACAAAATGTATTGTTACCAACCATCAATGAGTACACAGCTGATTAGAAACCAATATTCTCAGACATTTCCAAGTCAGGCAAATACAAACATTTTCCAAGGAAGGAGCAGTTCTTTTATCACAATGTTATATTGTTTGTATGTTTAAGCAGTAAAAACTTCAAAGCGGTGATTCTTTTGCAAAACAGCAAATGCTGATATCCTGTAGACAGCCATCACAATAATCAGTAACAGGATAACCCAGGAAATTTGCCTTTTAACTTCTCGTCTCAGTCCAAACAATGGGTGCCTATTGCCTGTTCATCTGCTGGTTTTTAAATTTAATATTTACATGTTTCTTTCCTAATAGAGAAATGGAATGACCCAGTGTACAAAAATGTCCCCCTCTGACAAGTGACTCTGTGGATCCTGCTGTCTTGTTGATGTTAACTCTGACTGCAGCATTTGATACAGCTGACCATGACATCCTCATCGTCCATCTCGAGCAGTCTGTGGGTATACAAGGAATGGAATGGTTTAGGTCATTAATAATATCCTCAAATTTGATAGACAAATGAACTCCATTGTTAAAGTCTGTTTCTGTTAGTTCAGTGGATTAGCTGAGGTCAAACCCTTTCTTTCTGTAGATGATTTTGAAACACCAATTCATACGTTTGTCTCTTCTTGGCTTGACTATTCCAGCTCATTACACATTGGAGTTAATCTGTGATCAGTTTGCTCGTCTTCAGCTCATCCAGAACGCTGCTGCCATGCGTCTAACAGGCACACAAAAACAGAATCCCATCACACCAGTCTTAGCGTCTCTGCACTGGCTTCCTGTTCACTATAGGGTTGAGTTTAATATTTTATTGTTTGGGTTTAAGTCCCTGAATGGCTTAGCCCCCTTTTATCTTACTGACCAATTATCATCCTTACTCTCCTTCACGATCTCGGAGGTCCTCTGACCAGAAGTTAATGGTTGTGCTCAGTTTTAGACTCAAGCATAGAGGGGGCCGTGCTTTTACAGTAGCTGCCCCTCAGCTTTGGATTAGTCGACCTTTTTCTATGATGTCAGCACTAACTTTGGTCATTTTTAAATCCCACCTGAAAGACGATCTTTTTGACTTGGATTTCTAAACTTGTATGTCAGTGTTTATTTTGGTGTATTTATTTATTGTATATACTGTATGTATTTGGTGTATTTATAGTTAAGCTGTACAACACTTTGCTCTACTTCTGCTGTTTTTCAATGTGCTCCATAAATACAATTTGACTTGACTTGACTTGCCAAATACTCAACACCAAGAGTTCAGTCTTTTGGGCGCAGGTCCTTGTGAAGGTGAGGCCATAAATGACAAGGTGTCTGGGTAGTCGGAGTCTTTAAGTAGTGGAGCGGATGTGTCAGGTGTGGACTGACTGCTGCTCCTGCTGAAAGTGATGTCAGTGGTCGTCCAGAGGGTCCTCCTCCACTACAGGCTAAACAGAATTCAGAGTAGTGCTGTCTCCTTCAAGTTCTTTCCCATAATATTTTCTCTATACGTCTGGTGTTAGTTTTTTGAATCTTCTCCACTTTTATAAAATCAATTCAAATGAACGTTGTTCCTGGCTAGAAATGCATCAGTTCTGTGATCTGACCTCATGTCCCCCTCTCCATACTGGCATAGCACCACATCACTTGTCTGCCAACTATTCTGAATATTGGTGGGATGATCTGGTGAGATGACTCCACTCTGACTTGTGTTAAGGGGGCTTCCAGGGTGTCTTCTCCTGATTTTGAACTGTCTCTGGTTAGCCTGATTACATCCCCTTACTTAATATCAGTTGCCATCAAATCGATAAGACCTCCTGTGTCCGAATTCTCACAGATCCAAAGCTATTTAACCAGACCCAGCTGTAACAAAGACCCCACATGCACACACACTCATGCGTACCGCTTGACACACTAGCCCTGAGAGAATAACAGAATAAAAAAAAACAAAGCTAACCTTTACAAGTATCATAAATTACACCGGCTGTTACAGACTGGAATCAAATGTAAGTTTTTATTCTAAACTAGTAAGAATACGAGCAGCTCAGTTCTCAAAACAGACTTGTCCGGGATCAAACCCGTGAAGCTTTGATTATCAGTCAATAGCTGATACCGTTGCGCCACCAAAGCTGTCGTAACAAATGCATGTCAATGTCGCAGGTAAACGCAGGTTGTTTTTCTGCAGTTATATTTTTGAATAAAAGTGCATTTGTTCTGTTATATTTGTACCTTTTGTGAAAGTGTTTCTTTGATATTTAGAATTCAGGCTTCACACATTATATACTTCATGTCTACATTTTGTCAATTATTACCAAAACATGAAAAACGTTTCTGTTTTAACGATGTGTTTACTGTACATAGATTGTTGTAGACACGGAACACACATGAAATGCAAGTGTTCCAAATAACAATATAGTATTTATAAAAGGTGTCATTTTGCTTGACTTCTCACTCTATACAACTCTAAGCAACTGACACGCAGGTAAACAGACTTGAGCTGAGACAACTGTGCGGGGTGGGGGGATGTGATAGTAGGCTGCTTGCTGATTGTTGCTTCTCCACACATTTAGAAGACAAAAGATGCTGACGGAGAGGTGCAAAGTGTTTTAAGGTGGGATGGATCTACGAGTTTTTTCGTAGGCTCTGGTAATTCTAGTGTTAATGGCAACCTGCTCTTTAAGTGTTGTTTACACCCAGAGATCCATTTAGGACCAGGTAGGAGTCTTCTATGGTGGACACGACATTCGGTCCAGGCCTGTGGAATGTGCTGCATTATGTGGTCAGAACAAGATGTAATTGTCTACTAGGCCAGCTGTCATACAACTAGAAAGAACAGCGGAGAAGGACAGGGATGGAAATGCATTGCTGATCTGTCACCTGTGTTTAATCCTTACAGAGATCGTGGAGGAAGAGGAGGGTATGGATTATTGAGGATGATCTTTCAGAACTTCACTAACTTGGTAAGCATCTGTAGGTGACAGAAACAAATGTTAGGCCAGAATGGAGCGAGATTTGATTTGTTTGCAGGAATAAAACATTAATTTATTTATAGTAGTTTTAATAAGAGGAAACTAAATTAAAAAAATAAATTAATAAATAAAAAACAAATAAATAATTTGAATTAAAAAGGTTGGTCCTTTTACAAACCCCCATGAGTATTTTCCACCTTTGCCAGCTGTTTGGTCAGACGCTGCTCAAGGTCTTCACTCTCCTCACTTTCTATTAATTCAGCGGTCACAGAACTCACTTCAGAGTCTACAAAGTCATCTATGAAAGATCACAGCCTGTCCTCTCCTTCTACTCATTTGACCAGTTGTCTCCTTCTCTTGTAGCCCAAAAGGACCACCTAGGCCAATCATCACCAAGAAAGAAGAACTAAAGAGAATGTCCATTATTGTCAAATAAACACAAATGCAAAGCATGAAGCTGAACTGACTGCTCGTCCACTTCTCTGATTGTCCATCTTTGATTGTCTACTTGATTTCTGTTGTCTTTGCTAAACTTCACAATAGCAGACTCAGTGCTATAAAAAGCTCTCAACCCTGACTATAACAACTCTGTTTTATTATCATTACCAAGAAAAGACAGCAGCCATTTAGAATTTAGAGAGGAATGACAATTTAGAAATAGGACAGAAATACTGAAGGCTCTCAGGCCAAGTCCGTGTTTTTAAGCACAGAATGAACAATCACATGTTTAATTGAGAGTGGTCACTAGAGGGGGAAGTTTGTCTACAGAAGAACCAGCTCCTCTGTCAGGTCTGAAAGTCATGTGACTGTGATTCTGTCACCCTTTTGCAATCTTAATTTAGTTAAAACTTAATTCATTTGAGATAAAATGCTCAAAGTGCTTTGTTTCAGGTGTATTATTCTTGTGTTTTTACTTTATTCTCTTTTGTTTTATAATACACTCCCCCGCCCCTTAACTGCTGATCTTTCCCACATGTATAATATGGTGAGTTTCCACTAGATGGCGGCGCTGCACGTCACTCCCACCCCTCAGTTCTCCTGTTAAAGTCTCCATTCGTCTTACTGTCTGATTGTTTCTCATTCTCTGCTTTCATATTTCAGTGCTCAAGATTTCATTGGATGCTTTCTGCTTTAATGGTTTTTAATTTCCTTTTTATATGAATTGCTGTGTAAAATTTAGAGTGGCCACAAGAGTCAATAGTTTGGCTACTGACCAATCAGTGACCCCTTCCTTCTCTTCTGTTTTCTTTCTTTTCCATTTCAGGTTTGTGGACAATGCAGGGTCCGCAGTCCCAGCCCTCTCCTTTCCTGCTCAGTCCTTTATATGCGACTCCAGTCATCATGTCGTCTCCACTGCACTCCACTTCCCAGTAATAGCGAATCTCCGTCAAAGCCTCTCTGCACAGAAATTGGGGCCAGACGTTAAATCTGCCAGGATGATCAGGATATTCGGACCCTCATATGTCACTGTGTTCTGTTCAGACAGATGGAGATCTCTTTGTGTGTCGTGTTGATGTCTAGTGTGAGTGGACAGAAGTCTGAAAGGAGAGAAAAGAAAACGAGTGAGGAAATCTGTGAGTGTGTAATGGGACAGGACTGAATAGAAATTGTTCTTTTCTTTGAATATCTCAGACCAGGAGTTGGTCTCGTCCGGTATGGGAGATGGACGTCTGAAGTGGAACTCCATTAGCAGCGGTGTTATTTTTTTCTTTTTTTTTATCATCCTGAGGTATCCTGTATTTACTTAACGCAAGGAGGCTCAATTACAGTACATCCAAGCATATATTAACATGACCAGCAGAAATAGGGCTCAGAAAAATGCGGAAAAGACAGCTAAAGCTCCATCCAAGTCTAGACAGGCATCAAGCCCAAGTTCAAGTTCAAGGTACGGCCATTCAGAAACTGACCTGGAACAGACAGGCGAAAGCACAGATTTCCTGGGATTGGACACTACTGCATCGTCTCCAGTTGAGAGCAAAAGTGGGAGCGACTGTACAAGCGAACTGGCCCAGGATAGCTCATCGATTCCAAAATATTCATTGAGACTGAAAATGGCCTTACCTTCCACGTTATCAACCACTCCTCACAAGCTGGAATCATCGGCTTCATCTGCGGTGCACGGGGAGGTCCGAAACAAGCTGTCCGAGCTGAAGGTAATGATTGCTGCTATGGCCACCGCTCAAGACATAAAAGAGCTCAAGAATGATTTAAAGAAAGATATAAATGATATAAGGAAAAAAATAAAGTACATACACAAGACAAACGAAAAGCTGCTTCAGGATGTTAAAGACAAAGAAAAACATTTAAATAATCGCTTTGAGGCTGCCTTTAAAGGTGTGCTTCAAAAAAATTGAGGAACAAATACAGGAAAATGCATCAAAGTTTGAGAGTAAACTTACAGCACTTGGCGCTCAGTTGGAAGATGTTAAGCAAACACTCATGACTCGTAATGAAACAGCTGAACAACTGGCATCTACCACTGATGGAAAAGCAACAGCTACAAATTCTAAATGCAAAGCACTCTGGGACAGACTTGCTGCACTGGAAGACGGATACAGAATGAATAATATTAGAATCGAAGGTCTCCCTGAGAATCGTGAAAGCCCAAACCCAGTGAAATTCTCTAAAATAACTGGAAAGGACAACGAGATAGCAGCAGCTTACCGCATACGGGGATCAAATCCCTCTAAACCTAGAACTCTCATCGTACATGTTCAAAAATTACAATTTAAACTTCATATAATGTTACTTCTCAGACAGAAACAAGTGATTATATTGGAAAATAACCACATTCGTATTTTCCTGAATTTCACACTCTCAACTGCATCTAAATGTGCTGCATTTTACAACATTAAGCAGTGCTTATGGAAAGCCGAGATCAGATACAGCCTCTTGTACCCTGCAAAACTGAAAGTGGACATTCAAGGCAAGCTACACATTTTTATTTCCACAGAGGAAGCAGAAAAAGAGCTAAAAAAAATTGATCCCGACACTTATTTGAAATATAATCTTTAGTCGCATTCTGTTCAGGCATGACAAAGAAGATCTTACTGTCTGTTTGATCCACCTGCAATGATACTGGTACCACAATTATACATCCTATTTACTTCTCGGTCACTTTTTCTTTAAGTTTTATGTTTTAACTGCAATTACATGCATATATGTATACTGTATATGTATATGAATGTGTATGTGTACTTTTATTTTTTAAAGAGACTGTTTAACATCATATCCTTGGTTTATTGTATTAGGGCTTACTATGCTTATCTAGGGCTACTGTTTAATATCATAACTCCTGGGAAAACTGGAAATTAAGGTCAAGGCTGTCTTATTTTAAGTTAAGACTACAAAATGGCAACAAAAGCTCAGAAACAAAATCTTCATGACCAAACAGTTAACTTTGTGAACTGGAATGTTAAAGGCATGAATCACAAATTAAAGAGAAATTATTCTCTCACCTAACAGGTCTAAACTCCAAAATAGTATTTTTACAGGAGACCCACTTATTAATCAAGGATCGGGTCCGGCTGCACAGAGACGGGACTGGCCAAATATTCCATTCCAGCTTTACAAAGAAAGCTAGAAGTGTGGGCATTTTTGTACATAGAACAATAACATTTGTAGTAACAGATGTAGTATCTGATCCTGAAGGGAGATATGTGATTGTCATAGGTAAATTATTTAACTGTAAAGTGATTTTGATAAATATCTATGCACCCAATGTTGATCATAGGGACTTCTTCCAAAACGTATTTGTATCCATTCCCAATGTGAACACTCCTAAAATTATAATGGCTGGGGACTTTGTGTTTTAAATCCAGACCTAGATAGGTCTCCTGCCACAGGGGTGATGACGTCTAACACCACAAAAACAATTTCACAGTTTGTAACCGACCACAACTTATCAGACCCCTGGAGATTTTTAATCCCAAACTCAATAGCATATTCCTTCTACTCACCAGTGCATCACTGCTACACAAGAATTGATCATTTTTTTATAGATAATAATTTCTTGCCTACGATTAAATCTTGTAAGTACATCACTATCGTTATTGACGATCATGCTCCTCTGATCATGGAGCTAAAATCATTATGCCCCACATACTCATCTCATAGCTGACAACTTAACCCACTTTTATTAGCAGATAAGAACTGTACAGAATTTATATCCAAGCAAATTAATTTTTTTAGAGACAAATATATCCTCTGAGGTTTCTGCAGGAACACTCTGGGAAACCCTGAAGGCTTTCTTAAGAGTGGGAAAGCAGCAGGCCCTGATGATTACCCTGCCGAATTGTATAAAAAATTCTCAATTAAGCTAGATCTCCTTTTATTAACAACATTTATAGAAGCTAGAGGCAATAAAATTCTACCTCAAACATTTCGTCAAGCTCTAATTATCATCTTTCCTAAGCAAAAATAGGACTTATTACAATGTGCATTATAGAGACCAATCTCAATTTTGAATAGCGATGTAAAGATACTTTCCAAACTCCAAGCTAGAAGTATTGAGAAAGTGTTTTCTTTGGTAATATCACAAGACCAAACTGGATTTATTAAAGGCAGACACTTAGCTTCCAATCTTCGATGCCTGTTTAATGTGATATACTCACCCACAAAGATATTATTATTGTAGGATGCAGAAAAAGCATTTGGTATGGTTGAATGGAACTACCTTTTCACTACATTGGAGAAATTTGGGTTTGGCCCAAACATAAGTGCATGGATCAAACTATTGTACCCCAGTCCAGATGCTTCAGTTTTCATTAACAACATGAATTCAGACTACTTCAAACTAGAATGTGGTACCAGACAAGGATGCCTCTTGTCCCTACAGCTTTTTCCAATCACATTGTGCCATTGGCAGTTTACTGTTGAAATGCTATTGAGATAAAGGGGATTATCAGAGAAGGGCTTGAACAGAAAATGTTTTATATGGTCCTGTATATATCAGATCCACAGAATATTGTACCTGTAGTCCTAACAGCACTAACAGTAATTAACATTATTTTGGACCAAAATCTTTAAATGCCTTCAGACAGCCTCGGTGTCACAATCCTTCCTAATCCATTAACAGCTGTGTTTGGTGGGCTCACAGAGGGACTTAAAGTGGAGAAGGACAAACAAACTGTGATTGCCTTTACTACACTATTGGCATGTAGACTTATCTTGATCAACTGGAAGAATCCTAACTCACCTCTTTTAAGTCAGTGGATAACTCATGTTTTTATATCTCTTTGCATCAAAGCTAAAAGAAAATGTCGGAATTTAGTTGTATCTGGCCCCTTACCAAGATTATATAGAGGGGATGTGATTTATAGCAGATTGCATTCCCTTCACTGCTGGCTAGAAACCTGGTGTGCAAACAAAAGCATAGCGTTTGTGAACAATTGGGATGATTTTTGGGAAAGGCCTGGATTTTTCAGAAGAGATGGTCTTCATCCTAACTGGAGGGGATCTTATGTATTATCCCAAAATATGGCAGCAAAACTGCCTGGTTGACTGATTAGAGCACCATCCAGGCCGCAGTCATGTGATCTTAAATCATAGGCTGTTGTTTATCCCACCTGTTACTTTCCTGAAGCGGTTACCCATAATCCTTGTCTTGGGGCATCCAGTAAATTTAGTCTTGATACAAACCTTAAATTAATTGATAACCAAAAAATAAGGTGTATAATTAGACCAAGGGATAAAACTAGACCCTCCACCAGGGGCATCTGTAATAGAAATTTACTACAAATTAAAACAAAAAGTATATCAGCAATTCAGAAAGAAGCATACAGTTTTAAATGCTGCTTATTGAACATTCGCTCTCTTGGCACTAAAGCTGTTTTGGTAAATGATATTATATTAAGTACAAAATCTGATCTGTGTCTTCTCACCGAAACCTGGCTTAGTAAATGTGACACTGTCCCCCTAGCTGAGGCGTCACCAGATGGATACTCGTTCCTTCATAAGTCTAGAGATTCAGGTCGAGGAGGAGGCCTTGGAATAATTCATTGTAACAAAATGCAAATCACTTCTAAAAATTTAGGCAACTTTACATCCTTTGAGGCATTCATTTTAAATATTAAAACAGATTCCAACACAATTATAGTGCTAGTCTATAGACCACCAGGGCCGTATTCATTGTTCATGTCTGAATTTAGCAACCTTTTATCTGACTTGGCTATAAATTATGATCACGTAGTACTGATGGGAGATTTTAATGTACACATTGATGTGGAAACTGACACTTTTAGCAAATGTTTTACTTATTTGTTAAATTCAGTAGGATTTTGTCAGAATGTCAAAGGTCCAACTCATAATCATAACCACACATTAGATTTAATTATAACTTACAAAGTTGAAATTCAAAATTTAATTATCACTCCATTAAATGAAGTTATTTCTGATCACTACTTAATTACATTTGATTTGGTCCTGCCCTTGCGAACACACTCCCAGATTAAAACAAAGACAGTGCGGCATCTAGATTGTAATTCTGCTTCAAAATTTATAGATACTTTGAGTAAGTCGAGTGTAATTGTGGAAAACCATTTAGATCAGTTAACATCAAATGTAAACACAGAAAACAATTTAGATCAGCTAACATCACATTATAATGTGACCTTGAGAGATGCTCTGGACACAGTGGCTCCCCTTAAAACAAAAGTGATCAAAGCACATAGAAACTCTCCCTGGTTTAATGAAAACACTCGAGCTCTTAAATTAGAGTGTCGAAAACTGGAACGCAGATGGAGAACAACAAAGCTACAGGTCTTTCAAATTGCATGGACAGAGAGTGTTAATAAATATAAAAAAGCCCTCTTTAAAGCTCGGTCAGAATATTATTCTACATTAATAGATAACAATAATAAAAATCCTCGGGTACTGTTTAGAACAGTGGCTAAATTAACAAATGGAAATTCAGATCAACAGTGCAAAATACCAACAGACATTAGCAGTACAGACTTTATGAACTTCTTCAATGAGAAAATTAAAAATATAAGATCCCAGATCTCTGCATCACAGTACAAACCAAATACTAGCTTAGCAGACCCTGTCTCACATTGCACTCAGCACTTTAGTAATTTTAATCCTGTAACTGAGCAGGAAGTCTTAAGTTTAATTTCTAAAATGAAGCCCACTACTTGTTCCCTAGATCCAGTGCCAACAAAACTAGTAAAAAGTGCAATGGATGTTCTTGCAGCGCCTATCCTAAACATTATCAATAGTTCATTATTGCATGGCACAGTACCTGATGCACTAAAAGTGTCAGTCATTAAACCATTACTGAAAAAGTCAGACCTTGACCCACATATACTAAATAATTATAGGCCTATTTTAAATTTACCGTTTCTCTCTAAAATACTAGAAAAAAGTAGTCGCCAGTCAGCTTCAGACTCACCTTACGCATTACAATTTATTTGAGAAATTCCAGTCTGGTTTTCGCACTGGTCATAGTACAGAAACGGCACTAACACGGGTTGTAAATGACATTCTGATATCCTCTGATGAAGGAAACTCCACTATAATTATGTTGTTGGACTTAAGTGCAGCGTTTGACCCCATCGACCATTCTATTTTACTGCACAGGCTAGAAAATGATGTTGGTCTTACAGGCACCGTGCTCGCTTGGTTTAGTTCTTACTTATCAAATCGATTCCAATATGTACAGAAATGTGCTGACAGTACTCCATCATTATACACAGAAGTTCAATATGGTGTCCCGCAGGGCTCAGTACTGGGACCTTTACTGTTTTCACTGTACATGCTTCCACTGGGATCTATCATTAGGAAACATAATGTTAATTTTCACTCGTATGCAGATGACACCCAGTTATACCTTTCATTTAAATCAAATGAAGTTTCTCCAATGTTGTCTTTAATTAGTTGTGTTAGTGAATTAAAGGAGTGGATGAATAAGAACTACTTGTCTTTAAACACAGATAAAACAGAGATGTTAATTGTTGGAGGGAATGATGCTGATCACAATAATATTTTGTCATCATTTAACTCAATGGGAATCCCAGTCAATTTTACTGAATCAGCCCGCAATCTAGGAGTTATCTTTGACTCTAGCATGTCATTTAAAGCGCATATTACAAAGTTGTCCAAAACATGTTTCTTCCATCTTAAAAATGTTAGGAAATTAAGGCGCTTTTTAAATAAACAGGATTCTGAGAAACTAATTCATGCATTTATCTCTAGTAGGATTGACTACTGCAATGCAGTGTTCACTGGATGTTCAAACTGTTCTTTATACAGCCTCCAGTTAATCCAAAATGCGGCTGCGAGAATTATTACAAGAACAAGAAAATACGAACACATAACTCCAGTTCTTAAATCCTTACACTGGCTCCCGGTTAAGTTTAGGGCAGATTTCAAAATCCTTCTTTTAACATATAAAGCATTAAATGGTCGAGGTCCGGCTTACTTGTCTGAACTTATCATGACTTACAAACCAGAGCGCACATTAAGATCTCAAGATGCCGGTCTGCTTATGATTCCAAGGATTAATAAAATAACAGTGGGGTGTCGAGCTTTTAGTTACAGGGCCCCTAAACTGTGGAATGGTCTGCCTGCTACTATAAGAGATGCCCCTTCGGTGTCAGCTTTTAAATCCCAGCTGAAGACTCACTACTTCAGTTTAGCACACCCTGACTAGAGCTGCTGATTAGCTGTACAGACTGCATCTCTGTTGTTAGTCATTAGCACTTAAACATAAGTAACATGACAGTTATAATTGTATACTAACCCTCACTTATTCTGTTTTTCTTCTCGGTACTCAAATGTGGCACTTGGTGCCACGGCCCACCTGCCAAGTTGTTTTGCCTGCCTAAGGAAAAGTCATCCCTGATGGAGGATCACAGGAATCGTGGGAAAGAGGGGTCCTTTCATTGGATTGGCTGGCCCAGAGCTGTGTCAGCCGTGGAATGGCCAAATGGGGGAGGCAGCTTGAAGGATGAGGTCTCCAGGACTCTATACAAATACAAATCTTATTATGGGATATATCATCTACTGTTAAATTCTACTCTGTACTTCTAAAATTTATATTTTTTTATTTCTTACTATATTGAGAAATTGTTCTGTGTACTGTACTGTATTGTATTGTATTGACCCCCTTCTTTTGACACCCACTGCACGCCCAATCTACATGGAAAGGGGTCTCTCTTTGAACTGCCTCTCCCGAGGTTTCTTCCATTTTTCCCTACTAGGTTTTTTTGGGAGTTTTTCCTTGTCTTCTTAGAGAGTCAAGGCTGGGGGGCTGTCAAGAGGCAGGGCCTGTTAAAGCCCATTGCGGCACTTCCTGTGTGATTTTGGGCTATACAAAAATAAACTGTATTGTATTGTATTGTATATTATTCAAAATTGGAAAAAATCTAATTCTCAGGATCTGTACAAAACTTTTTCAAAACCTGGCAAGATCTGATCAATAACATTTTACAATAAGCATTTAAATTGAGGAAGTGGATTCTTGCCCCTCTTTTTCTATTCTATTTTTATTTATTGATTTATTTACATATTTTTACTATTCTTAAAGTGCTACTCTTCTGACCAAGCTCTCTTTCTCATGGATTAGGGGGTGTGATTTGCTTCATACCAGTTTTGTTAAACTTGACTTGAAGGTATAAAATTTTTTTTAATTTAATAAATTAAAATATAGAGTAGAATATCTCAGACCAGGCTTATGATATGAAAGCCTAATCATTAGATAGCGTTGTGTAAGTGTTGTATGTGGGGTGAATAGGCCACAAAATAAACTTGGGCCTCACAATCAGCCAAAGAAACAGGCCTCACTCCAGGCAGCCTGATCACATACTCAACAGGCAAAGTTCAAGGCCTGCACACAGTGAAAATGGGCAAAAATGTTTAACAGTTCAGGAAACTTTAAATGCACAAACATGCCATTCATGGCAGATCAAAACCACAATAAATTTATGCTTGAACAGAAAAATTGATTGGATTGAATTCATCTGACCCTCAACTTTAACAAGGGCCCCAGTCCCTGAACTAGCCACACAGCCCCACAGCATGATGGAACTTCCACCAAATTTGACAGTAGGTAGCAGGTGTTTTTCTTGGAATGCGGTGTTCTTCTTCTGCCATGCAAAGTGCTTTTTGCTATGACCAAATAACTCAATTTTTGTCTCATCAGTCGAAAGTACTTTGTTCCAGAATGAATCTGGCTTGTCTAAATGAGCATTTGCATACAACAAGCGACTCTGTTTGTGGCGTGAGTGCAGAAAGGGCTTCATTCTCATCACCCTGCCATACAGATGTTCTTTGTGCAAATTGCGCTGAATTGTAGAACGATGTACAGATACACCATCTGCAGCCAGATGTTCTTGCAGGTCTTTGGAGGTGATCTGTGGGTTGTCTGTCACCATTCTCACAATCCTGCTCATATGCCACACCTGTATTTGTCTTGACCTGCCAGACCTGCTGGGTTTAACAGCAACTGTGCCTGTGGCCTTCCATTTCCTGATTCCATTCCTTACAGTTGAAACTGACAGTTTAAACCTCTGAGATGGCTTTTTGTAGCCTTCCCCTAAACCAGGAGACTCAACAATCTTTGTTTTCAGATCTGTTGAGAGTGGCTTTAAGGATCTCATGCTGTCACTCTTCAGAGGAGAGTCAAAGGGAAGGAAGCACAACTTGTAATTGACCACCTTAAATACCTTTATATCTCATGATGGGACACACCTGTCTATGAAGTTCAAGGCTTAACGAGCTCATCCAACCAATTTGGTGTTGCCAGTAATCAGCATTGAGCAATGACAGGCATTCAAATCAACAACAACAACATTTATTTATATAGCACATTTTCATACAAAAAGTAGCTCAAAGTGCTTTACATAATGAAGAAAAGAAAAATAAAAGACAAAATACAAAATTAAAGTAAGACAACATTAGTTAACATAGAAAAGGAGTAAGGTCCGATGGCCAGGGTGGACAGAAAAAACAAAAAAAAAACTCCAGAAGGCTGGAGAAAAAAATAAAATCTGTAGGGGTTCCAGGCCATGAGACCACCCAGTCCCCTCTGGGCATTCTACCTAACATAAATGAAATAGTCCTCTTTGTAGTTAGGGTTCTCATGGAGTCACTTGATGGTGATGGTCATACAGCAAAATTACAAGGGGACCCACATTTGTGCACAGCCAGTTTTTCATATTTGATTTAATTTCATACAACTAAATACTGCGTCACTAAAAATCTTTGTTCGGAAAACACAGCAGTACTCAGATGTTCCTAGGAAATGAAAGACAGACCACTGTTATCTTTTTTGTTGAAAGGAGAGTCAATTATTATGCAGGCTGAGAGGGGTTCCCAAACCTTTTCATATGACTTTATTATGATGACTTACAACATTTGGTAGCTGAGTGTCCAGTGCAATAGGAAGTAATAGGTGCACCACACTTAGGGCTTGGCAGGAGGAGGAATTTTAACCAAACACGTTTCAGGAAAAATGTACAAGTACCAGTACTGATACTGTAAGTAACTCCATTAATTTGAAAACAATGTTGTTCATAGTGATGGGCACTTTCTCATAACATGGGATAATATGGTGGCTAATGCTGGACAGTATCAAGCAACGTGAAGAACATCCATGAGAAAAAGGAAAAAATATGTCAAATTACTTGTATCCCATGATCTACTTTGTTATCTGGTTGTAATGTGTGGAAGAATAATTTTAGTGTAACATAACATTCATCTTTAAGAGATAGCAAAGTAAAGGTCAAGTAAACTGCAAAATGTACTCTGACATATCAGAATTGGTTTAGGAAAAATACTCAGATAGTCAAGTAAATCAAGAATGTTCCAGAAGAAAAGTTGATGTAACGTACAAAATGTACTGAAGGATGACTAAGAGATGACTAAGAGATCAGCAGATGTCCTATAAACGAGAATGGACAGTCGTTATATGCACAGACATTACAAGGGTGGTGGAGCAACTCAAAGGTATAAGATGAACCAGAATATAATATAACAGACTTTTATTTTAAATAAGTTATTTGGGTGTAAACCAATGAACCAAACAGAGTAAATGTAGGCATTGATTGACGCTGTATGTAAATTCAGTAGTTTATAACATGAACCTCCATTCTTTGTTTCTCTGACCAGGCTGTAACGGACTGATTTTGATGAACGCTCCCTCTCAGGTATTTTGCTGAGGAGTAATTAAAAGATACAATGAACGGCTTTTCTCCTGCCTGATTACTCAATTGTCCTGTTAGAGGAGGTTTCTTTCTTTAATAAGATGTTCAATTTCTGCCACACAAGTTCAAAAGTAAAATATGAATACTAACTCACATCTCCCCTGTTCTCTCCCATCTTCACTGCTTACCGGTTCCATCAAGGATTAAATTCAACATTCTGCGTCTCACCTTCAAAGCCCTACATAACCTTCTGCCTCACTCAGCTCCTTACACTCCTTGTTGTTCTCTCAGGTCCTCGAGCACCAGACTCTCCACCCTGGGAGGACAGGCAGGTCCTTCAGTGCTTTAGCCCCTCAACTCTGGAACTCTCTTCCTCAGACTCTCCGAGATTACTCCTCTTTCTGCACTTTTAAATCTCAACTGAAAACTTTCCTCTTCTACGAACTTTTATCACCTGTGTAATTTTTTTTTTCTTTACTCTGTATGTAAAACGTCCTTGGATTTGTGAAAGACACTCAATAAATGTAACTTATTATTATTATTATTAACTTTACAAATGACTGATCACATAAAGAGCACCAATAAAGACACTCGTTTGTTTAAACAAAGTTGTGTGAAACCGATGACCATAACTGGAGTCCATCACTATCAGTCCATTAATTTATTGTTGAATGACAGTTAAAGGGGGCATTCACTGCTGGGACCCTGATGGTGTCACGGCCCTCTTTCTGGATTTATGTAACATGTCACATCCCCCAAAGTCTTACACTACATGACCAACTCTGCTGGCATTTCAATTAAGGAGGTGCTAAATTTTTGTCCAAAAATAACAGAAAAGGCACATTTTAGGTGAAAAGAGTAAAAAGGCAGATATGTGGCTGAATGTGTGACTCTGTTTGAAAACATCTGAGATCCACAGTCACAAACAGCACCTCCTGTTCTACAGGGAGTGACAGACACGTTACACTGCCGAGGATTGTGGTGGTCTGTTCAAGTCACTGTGATGTGTGGTGAGGATCTACAAAGAGCTACAAAAGAAAAAGAAAATGGAAAAAGGAAGGGAGAAGGAGAAAGAGAAAGAGAGGGGATCATAGTGGGAGAAAAGGAACTGACTGGGACAGCAAGCAGCGACATTGATGAAGTTGAACTTAACAAGCAAAGTGAATCACAGCTAAGGAATGGACACCATGACAAGCTCACTCCGCTCACAATTTATTACTGTTTTTCTTATTTATTTTCAGTTTTTTTTAAATATTGCTTTTAAAAGAAATAATAAAATGCTTGCAATTTAACCCTTTAACCGCCAACTCCCTAAATATTCCCCACGCCAGGCGAAATTTGAACAATTTTCGTTTTTTTACTTTTTTACATTTATTCAAGCAGTATTGACCACTAAATGTTGTGCAAGTTCTAGAAATGGGCAAACACATAATAAAACACAAAATGTACATTTTCTCAGGCTTCTGGATTTATTGTCTACTACAAAACGGAACAGTCAAAAGCTATCGAAGTAGTTCGGTCAATCATAGTTTCATTCCCAGTATTTGAGTTTGCTGTGCCACAGGCCAAAGCAGGGAACAGCACAAAGTCCTGGATTGCTGGGACACTTTGAGCAGATGGTCTTGACGTCTCTACGCTGACCCTTCTTTGAACATACACGACAGCGTGCCTGTGGCTTGGTCCAAGTTGTTGTTGGTTCGAGTTTGTCCTGAAAGTGACGTTCTGTGAGCCTCACCACTGTCTCCACTCTATCTGCATGTTGTTCCTCACCACAGAAAATGAAGTCTGCAATGACGTCATGTTCAAACTGCAGAAATGTTTTTGTGCCTCCATTTTTCTGGTACAAAATGTGAGCATTCAGAATTGCCATTTGGAGCAGATGAACTGATAACTTTTTATACCACTTCATAGTTTTTCTTGCAGCCGAATAGGGTTCCAATATTTGGTCCTGCTTGTCAACAGCACCCATGTTGCTGTTATATTCAATGATGCATTGTGGCTTGTAACGGACATCAGTAGGTGATGGGCGTCCTCTTCTGCGGGGAGCCTCCTGCACAGACTCATTGTGCTGAGTTGTTAGCATGTGAACATCTTTCTTGTCTCGAAATTTCAGGCACAGCAATGGGCCACTGCGGTATGCAATGTGCTGACCCGGTGCTGGCGCTGAATTGTGAACTTCTGGAGGGACCCTGTTAGAACGAATTGTGCCACATGCTGTAGTGTTTTACGATGATGAAGGTAATGGAACAGCCTACAACTGGAGTACCAGTTATCCATCCAAATGGTGTACCCATTGTCCAATAGTGGTAGGGCAAGGTAAACAACAATTTTCTCTGAAAGTCCAAAGTCCTTACATTCATCTGGCAACACTGCTGAAATACTACTCATAGGATCCTCTTTGCCAGTGTATACACAAAATCTATAAATGTAACCTGAATTCTCAGCTAAGCAAAACATCTTGATACCAAACCGTGCCCTTTTCAATGGTAGATACTGTCGAAACTGTAAGCGGCCCTTCCACAACAATAAACTTTCATCAACTGCAACTGACGGTCATGGCATGTAGGGCAACTGAAATGCTTCAAATAAATGGTCAATCAAAGGACGTAGCTTGAACAAGCGGTCGCGGTTTGGATCTTTCTTATCTGGCTCATTTCTGTTGTCATTCAAATGAAAGAATTTCAGCAGCAAAGAGAATCGGTTACGTGTCATGACAGCTGCAAAAATATGTGTTGCATACATAGGATCTGTAGACCAGTACATCTCAATATCTGGTTTTCTGATTATTCCCATCAACATCAAAATCCCAATGAATTTTTTCATTTCGTTTTCATCAGTGTCTACCCAAGCACAAACACGGGAATGTGGAGGTAAATTGGGATTTTTCTCAATAAACTGTGCTGCATACAGATTTGTCTGATGAGCAAAATGTCTGATCAAATCAGGTGACACAAACAGCTCATAAAACTGCTCAGCAGTGTAATTGTTTACCTCAACAGTAAAGCCACACGTTGCCTCAAACGGATGCAGAAAAGGTAGTTCACCACGGGCAGCAGTCCAGTTCAGATGCTGGGGATACACCCACTCATCGCCGTCATCCGATGCGTCTTCATTCACAGTATCATGCAGCGCACGTTGCTGCTCATCATTGTCGCTAAAATCTTCTTCAGAACTGCTACAATCATGATCAGAACTGTCCAAAATCGCCTGCAAAGCCTCACTTGAAGTCAGTTTACGTTTCGCCATATTGACAGCTGTCACTTCCAAATGACATCACATGACCGGACAAAACAACCACAGAGTTGTCGATATACAACGTAGTAATAATACCTACGCCAAACCGTCAGTTATACTACTTGCCAGGCATTCATATAACCACAGGCAAATGTGCCGGATAATTCCGGCAGTATGGCGTTAGCAATAAAGCAACGACGCCGGATATATCCGGCAGAGGGCGGTTAAGGGGTTAATAAAAAGCAGGAATCAAAAGTGAAATTCCTTTAATTTAGGCTTTATGCAATGACACAAAAACAACTCTGTAAATAATAATTAAAAAGAGATTTCCCATTTAGTGTTCAGCCTTCCATTTTATGAATTTTGGGTTTGGCGAGAATTTTCATTTTGCTGCTCCACTCGTTTCATTAACTTGTACTGGGGATCTGTTTGCTCACCAGGAGCAGCTATTGGATGAACAACAGAAAATATACGAAGCATACAAGATGAAATAACCTCTGACATGAAAGATGAATTTTAGGTTTAACTCTGTGACTCTTCAACAGAATGTTTCTTACTCATAATAATTACACACTCGTCTGATGTCAGAATTTGACATTTCCTTCTGAAAGCACAGCCTATAGAAAGCTGAACACCTGAACTTCACAGCTTGTGATTTGGTTGATGTTTTTTCTATGTCATCGTCTTCCATTACAAACAAAATCTGATTTGAATTGACTTTCCACCCCATTAGACGTCATGATCACCGTGTAAAACTGGGCCGCGCCCACCTGATCTACAATATAAGGAGGTGCTGCTGCTGATCTGAACAGACGTCTGAGCGTCAGCACCACCGCCATGATGAGATTCGCCGCCCTGCTGGTTTTGCTGTGCCTGTGCTCGATGGTGATGGCTTCTGTGAGTTCTGACTTATGACATTTATATAAAAATATGTCTACAAAACCTTTTTTTTGCAGGTTCCCTGTTTTCTTCATTGTACTTTTAAACAGCAGGTCATCAGAATTCTATTTTCTAATTCCTGAAGCCTCCTCAGACTCTGATTCTTATTTTTCAGATTTCTGACTTTCCAGCTGACCCGTTGGAGGAATCGCCTTCAACCATAAAAGCTGGAAGAGCTGCCTACAGGTGAGTAGAATCAGAGGATGTGCTGCTGGAGGATTTCTGTCAATTCTGTCTCTGGTCCGTCTGTCATGTGAGAGACAATCAGGGGATTCATCACAAACAATTTCATCTCTTAAATCTCTACTGTAAATAAAAATAAACTAAAATATATTTTCTCACTCAAAGCTAAGGTAGTAGCTTTAGAACAAGTGTGCCATCAAATACCTGACAAAACACAGGAGTTCTAAATCTCGACAGTTAAAGCTGAATTCAGGTCTTTGCTGAAGAAAATTGTTTAGTTTCAGTCACATGTAAATCACACAAAGAGTTTAGAGCTGCAAGTCCTGGACGTTACCTTGTGCTCAGTTTATGAAAGTCGGAATTGTATGTCACAGTCTTCTTTATTAAACATAATTATAATGAAATTGTTATCAAGTCCTATGTAACCAGTAGGGGGTGCCACCAATCCCCAAACCCGAGACCCAATAACGTCTAACCCAGTCACAGCTTTAAATAATGGATATTTTCAATCCAACGAGCACAAAACACAATGAAACTCAGCCAACACCAAACAAACAGTAAACCTTCTCCTCTTCTTCCTCCTTCAGCTGAGTGTTGCCCACAGGGTTTCATGGGAAGTGCAGCCTTGTCAGGGTCAGAGTCGGGAGGCGGTGGGCTCCTTTTATACTGGACCCAGCACAGCTTCTCATTACCCAGAAGGCTTTGTTCTGATGTGAGGACCCCCTTGATCAGGCCATCCTCGGGGTCTCCAAGGTGTTTTAGTGACTTCTAACTCTGAACATCTCAGGAGCTGCTTGAACCTTTAAAATGTCTTCCCCTTTGTTTTCTTTTATCAGGAGCCCTGGTGGTCTCTTACAAGTAACAATTCTTGTCTCCAGTCGTCTTTCTTCACATCCTCGGTGTCCGTGTTTGTGTTAATATAAACTGTTTCTGTCTCAGCCCCTTTGTGTGTCTTTTTGACTTTTTTACTTTTGTTAAATACGTGTATATACAGTATACAGTACAGTGGTCCGGAGCAGAGGGGGTCTCAGAGCAGGTCTTGAGCTTTGAAGGGGTTTCTAACTTTGGATTTAATGGCAGTTTTGGTGTTCAATCCAGTATTTTAAGGTTGGTGTTTTGTTATATGTGAATTTCTCATGTTGCTGTCTTTAGCTTTAAAATAATAAAAAGCTAATCATGCAAAAAAAAAATCTCATTTTTCTAGTTGAAAGTTCAGTGCCATCACCAAGCCTTTAACATACTTATTGAGAATTAGAGGACCGCTGAATAGCTGAAGTCCATAAAGTGTGTGTGTGGAGAGCTGTGGTGTTGAGGGCACTGAAATAGACAGCCTGAGCCTCCATACTGTGATGGGCACAGCAAGACGCTAAGTGGGGTCTGATGGAAGGAGGCTTTAATGGCAGCCTGCCCTCTAAATGGTGTTGACACGCAGAGGAGCCTTTAGCACAAGGTGGTAGGACTCTGTGATGGACAATTTTCATTTTGTTTAGATAAGGAGCAGGCTGTGAAATGTGGTGAATTATGTGGTGAGAATAAAAATGTGATTATTTACTGTGCCAGCTATCACACAACTAGAAATCATCTTCTCAAGGGACAGAGGAGACAGACAGGGATGGAAATGCACTCCTAATTTGTCATCTACGTTGAATCCTTACAGGGGATACATGAGAGTAGCAAGAGGATTTGGAGGAGGAAGAGGAGGTGGAGGAACAACAGCAAGAAGACTTGGAGGAGGAGGATATGGAGGAGGATATGGAGCAGGAGGAGGATTTGGATTAGGATGAGGAGGAACATACGGAGGATGATCTTTCATAACTTGGTAAACTGGTAAGCATATGTGGGCTAAAAAGCAAATGCTTGTGTTAATGAATGGATGATTAGATTAAATTACTTTATTTGCCCCCAAGGTGAAATTAAACATTTTATACAACCACAACAATATATACTGTATATATATAACAGACACACACTCACCAGCCACTTTATTAAGTACACCTATTCATCTGTTTGTTAACACAAATATCTGATCAGCCAATCACGTGGCAGCATCTCAATGCCTTTCAGCCTGTAGACATTATCAAGACGACCTGCTGAAGTTCAAACTGAGCATCTGAATGGGAGAGAAAATTGACTGAAGTGACTTTGAACGTGGCCTGGTTGTTGATGCAACATGAGCTGCTCTGAGTATTTCAGAAACTGCTGATCTACTGGGATTGTCACACACAGCCATCTCTAGGGTGTACATAGAATGATCCAAAAAGGGGAAAATATCCAGTGGTCAGAGGAGAATGGCCAGGCTGATTTGAGCTGATAGAAAGGCAACAGTAACTCAAAAAGCACTTGTTACAACTGAGGTAGGACCACACTGAGTGCCATTCCTGTCAGCTAAGAACAGGCAACTGATGTTACAATTTGCACAGTCTCACCAAAACTGAATAATAGAAGACCATAAAAATGGTGTGATGAGTCTCGATTTCTGCTGTGATATTTGGATGGTAGGATCAGAATTTAGCGTCAACAACATGAAAGCAGGAATCCACCCTGCCTTGTTTCAACCATTCAGGCTGCTGCTGCTGGTGTGATGGTGTGGAGGATATTTTCTTGCCACAGTTTGGGCCCCTAAGTACCAATTGAGCATCAAATACCTCAGCCTACCTGAGTATTGTTGCTGACCATGTCCATCTGTTTATTACCGCAGTGTCCCCATCTTCTGATGGCTACTTCTGGCAGGATAATATGACATGTCACAAAGCTCAGATCATCTCAAACTGGTTTCTTGAACATGACGATGAGTTCACTGGACTCAAATGTCTTGCACAGTCACCAGAACACAATCCAGTAGAGCACCTTTGTGTTAGAAAGGGAGATTTGCATCTTTGATGTGCAGCCAACAAATTCACAGCAACTGCGTGATGCTATTGTGTCAATATGGTCCAAATTCCATGAGGAATGTTTCCAGCACCTTGTTGAATCTACGCCATGAAATACAGCAGTTCTGAAGGCAAAAAGGAGTGAACACGTTACTAGCAAGGTGCACCTAATAAAGTGGCCAGTGAATGTGTATGTGTATATATAATAAGACATATAATACATATATAAAACACATATAGATATATAAACACATATATAAAAACCTCTGTATTTGATAACAGAGAGCTGCTGCTGTCAATAACAGGGCTCATGGTGCCAGTAACTTGTGTTGAGAATATTTGAGAATCCCACAGGTGTGACGTGAGGTGACGTGGAGATGGAGTTTCATTATTGAAAACTTGCCTGTACTTTCGTTGTAATATCAATACAAGTCCTGTTTAAATTTAGTCTGACATAAGGTGAGTCCTTGTTTAGGACTGTAATGTAACCCCCCCACACCTGTATTTGACACCTCCACCAGCTGTTTGATCAGACGCTGCTCAAGGCCTTCACTCTCCTCACTTTCTATTAATTCACGAGGTCACAGAGCATCAAAAAAGTCATCTATGAAAGTTCAAGGTCTCTGATTTCTTGGTACTCATTTGACCAGATGTCTCCTTCTCTTGTAGGCCAAAAGGACCAAACCTGACCAATCGTTGCCAAGAAAGAAGAAGTCAAAGAATGTCTATTAGTTTAAAATAAAATAAAACACATTGCAGCATTGCATTGCAGCTCCTTGTCCACTTGTCTGATTGTCCATCTTTGATTGTCTACTTGATTTCTGTTGTCTTTGGTGACCTTCTAAAGAGCAGACTTGGTGCTATGAAAAGCTCTGAACCTGACTGGAGTGACTCCATTAGATTATCATCACCAAGGAAAGACAGCAGCTGTGAAAAAACAAACTTTAAGAATTTAGAGAGGAATCACAATTTAGAGATAAGACAGAAAGAAATTCAGGTCAAGTCCATGTTTTTAAGCTCAGACTGACCACTACATGTTTAAAGGATGGAGGGACAGTAGCAATGGCAGGTCAACAATAACATCAAAAGTCTCTCTGAAGAGACGAGCTGGAATGACATCAAGAGTGGAGGATGTGGGCTTCATAGTGGGCACAGTTTGGGCAAGAAAGGGAAGACAAACAGAGTCACACAGTAAAGACAAGCCAGGGACAACAAAGGAACTGAGGCAGGTGGTGTGAGAGAAGATCTCATCTCATCAGTTTTATCAGTAAAAATTCACAAACTCCTCACATGTATGAGTGCCTACAGTACAGCTAAGTGTGTCGGAGTACGGAGTGTAACTTATTGTGCTGAACAGAACTCTACACATCTGATCATTGTTAGAAATATCACACAAGGGTTTTGTCTCAGCTAATTTGACAGCCTGCTGGAGTTCAGACAGACGGGTTTTCAGAATCTCCTAAGATGTCTGTCATTTATATTTTTCCAACTATGCTCTGTTTTCCTGCACTTCATTCTAAGAGTCTGCATGGAGTCGTTAAACCAGGGATGGCCTTTAGATATGGAGTGTCTGATTTTCACAAGAGCAACAGAATCAAGTGTGGATCTGCATGTAGAATTACGAGCACAGAGTAACCGATTGTGTGGCACAGAACTAACAACAGAAGAATTTACAGAAATATCAGAACAAATATATTTAGTGTAGGAATTTATAGCATGAAGGCTACTTCTTGAGACCCCAGGAATGACAATTTGAGAAGGTGCCACAGCACTGAATATGGCTGGCATTTGATCAGAGAGACGGACATCTTTATTATTAACATCACTGACAGGCAAACCAGATGATAAAATAAGATCAAGCATATGACCTGAACATGAGTAGCTCCGTTTACAGACTGAGCAGGAGTGAAAGAATCAAATTAGTGAATAAACTCTGTGATGAATGGCTCTAAAGTACAACAAACATGAAAGTGCAAATCACCTAAGGTCAGTATTTTATCAGACACAGTCAAAAACAACAACAACATTTAATTTTATAGCATATTTTCATACAAATAATGTAGCTTAAAGTGCTTTAAAGTGCTTTTAAGTCATGACCAGCAACAATGAAAATCTCCTAATGAAATCTTTACATCATTTAGGAGGTCCATATACAAGAGTGACAAGCACTGCACCTCTTAATTTAACTTTTAACAATTGTCTCTCAAAAGTTAATTATGTTTCAGTGAGAAGTGTGTAATATTTATGAACATTTTTAAACACAATGGACATCCTGTCCCCCACTACTTAGGTGTGTTAACAAAGCATACAGTCAGCAGGTGAAAGTTCTAACAGGGGTCTTGACTCACTAAAGTCCAGCCAGGTCTCTGTTAAAAATAAAAAGTCCAATCCAGGAGGCACAATAACATCATTTTAATTAAAAGTGTTGTCTTGTCACGCATGTGTTTGTGAGACTATCAAATATCACAGGCCGCTCTCAAAAATTACTTCAATTCTACTAACAGCCACAAAAAGGGATTGGCGTAGTCGGCAAGATTCAAATGCTGTTGATGTGGCGTACAAGTGGACCTCATTCAGTGCAAATCACTAGCAACGAGCAAATTGAGTTCTGTGAAAACAGCAACAACTGAGCAGACAATTGAGATGTCAGTAAAGATGAGCAAATCATTTAAAGTCAGTGGGAGATAAACAAGGATGGCACAGTGAAGGATAAAAATCAGTCAGCAGGATACAAAATGGTCACAAAACAAACAGCAAGTCATGGGGATTGTGTGCAGTGTAACAGAATGTCACTTATTAATTGTAAAGGTGTCACAAATGTGGTAATTACGTAACTCTGTCAGCCATTAATCAGTCAGTCATTTGGTGGAGGTAAACAGAAGCAGATCAGTTAGGATGAGCGGACCTGACTGTGCAACATGTAACTGTGGAGAGAATGACGAATGTGTGTTGTAATAGCAAACTGGAGGAGCTCACCCAGGTGTCCATCACAGAGATCATAAACACCAGTAGAGGGAGATTTAGGTGGTGTGGTGGACGGCCAGGGCCCTTGCCCAGCTGAGACACCCCTATAATGGAAGGACCGGTGGACAGAGCATATTCAGGGCATTACCTCTCCCAGAATGCTAGAGGGCAGCCCCTCTGACTCACAGCAGACCCACAGGTTTGGAGCATGGAAGCTGAAGCCTGCTGGGGCCTGTGGTCACAGTCAGGGGGTGCCTGGATGATTGCTGAGTCCTTGGTTGAAGGTCGTGGAGCACCTGGAGCACTTCTGTGTGCCCTATAAAAGGGGCCACCTCACTCCATTTAGGGAGCCAGAGTCGGGTGGAAGAGGACGGAGTTTGTCAGGTGGAAGGGAGGCAGACAGAGAGAGAGAGGGATAAAGAAAGAAGAGAATTGTGCTCTTGTGTTGTCCTTTGAACTGTGCTGTACAGGTGGGAAACGGGGAAGGCGTTTCCCACAAGGAAAAAGGAAAAAATAAAAGCAGGTGTGTTTGCAGTTTTGTCCTGCGTCTGTCTGTGTCTGGTTTGGACTGCAGGAGCACCCTCTGGTGGCCACAGTGGGCAATGGTCACATGTTAGCCCAAGGCAGGGGTGGGCAAATTCATTCCTGGAGGGCTGCAGTGGCTGCAGGTTTTTGTTCCAACCCAATTGCTTAATAAGAAGCACTTATTGCTCTAGAAACACTTCTGCTTCATTTTAGTTATCTTCCTCATTAAGATTATGAACCCTTATTGCTTATTTAAGTCTTAAACAGCTGCATTTTCTGTTTTTAATTGCTCCTTATTAGCAATAAGATGCAAATGACAAAAGAAAGCAGCAGTTATCCATTTTGCTTGTTACCCTTTACACCTGTGTGTATTTATCATGCACTATTTGATTTAATTAAATACTTGGAAGGAAAGAGAAGAGAAAAAAGTGAAGGATTGAGAATTACCCATCCGTTTTACACTTCAAAGTATTTGGATGATATCCTTAGAATGGAAAAAAAAATCTAGGATATGAGAATGACTTGACATAGCAGAGTTAAAGCAGTAACAAGCCATGAAATGTAATTATTGGCAAGGATTGTTTTCTAATTAAGCAACTGGGTTGGAACAAAAACCCGTGGCCACTGCGGCCCTCCAGGAATGAATTTGCCCACCCCTGGCCCAAGGTAAAAACTGCACACCATCCATGGGCATGAAGGCCAAGGCTGAGGTGGGAGAAAAGGATGAGGAGGCCTAGCAGGGCACTTCTAAACTGACCCTCAGAAAGAGGGAATAGCAGGGGATTTAATTAATAGCAGCACTGGCACTCAGGTTACAGTGCATCAGATCCTGGCCAAAGTGTCAGTGCACCCATTTATCATAAGAAGAGCACATGCAGCAGGCACCAAAACAAGAAGGAATGACTTTCAAACACAAAATCCAGATTAATGACGACAGTATGTTGAAAGGGACGCCACAAAGAGAGCTGGCAGATTGAAATGTCTTGGAATGACTTGAAGTGGGCTCTGCAAATCCTCATCATAATCAAAATGGCTCATTAACGCTTTCACTTCCACAGATTTCTATGGAACGGCAGAATTTCTACACTTATGACCAACAACTTGTACAGGTGCCCAGTGGTGTCCATCCTCAGTGGCTGCTTATTATCCTGGTACGGCACCTGCTCAACCCAGAGCCAGTGGGCACTACAGAGGATGGTGAAGTGGGTACAAAATATTGATGACCAACAGTTTCTTGAGCAGGTCTGGGTCGGGGAGTTTATCATGTGGGACTGTGATCCTCAGACTGAGACGCCATCTTCCAGGAGCTCCCTAATAAGAAGAGGTGAGGTCTCAGTGGCCATGGCCATGTGTTCTGTTACAACTTGTTAAAGCTGTTCATTTTATTAAGATTTGCAGTTTAGCTCCATCTAGTGTCCATATCTGGTATTTTCCCTACCTTCCCCTTGCTCCTGTCATGTGACGTAATCAGGAAGTTAGTTTCAATTCATGAAGGCTGCTGTCCTGTGTATGGAATCTCACCAGTTGCAGTCCTCTGTCATCTGCCCTCATCTTCATATTTGTGATATCATCGTCCACATGTATTACTTTACTTTAAAGTTACCTTTCCTTTTATACGTATTAGCAGACAGAAGTTACTCCTTTAGAGGTTTATTTGTGTATAATGGCACAGAAATTTACATTTGAACGACATGTGTGTTGTTTAATATTATGACACTCAGACACACTTAATGTATTGAAACACTTTTTCTTTTAATACTGGTGGAGTTGTACATTCAAGTAACGCGATCGCTACAAACGTCAATACTCAACTTCAGCTCGCTCCTTTAGTCCTGATACCCGGACTCACACACCAGGCAGCATCGGTTAGTGGTGGTGGGCAAACGCCAACACCCCCTTTAAACTTTAATAAAACACTCCTGTTACCAAAAGCTATAACTCAACATTAAACACAAGAACTGTTTTAAAATCCAACATGAATTAAATCATAATTAACTGTTTAATTTTAGCTGAAGTGCCACAGAGCCTCCTGGGACTTCAGTGCCATCTTTCACTACATCACCTCCACCCAAGGGGGTTCACTCGCCTTCGTCACCCCCAGAGTCCACAATAAAATCCTGATGCCAGCGTGAAGGACATCTTAGGTGCTGGGGTCTACTGGAAGGCTCAGCAGGTGGGACTGTTGGCTCTGGTGTTGCCAAGTGGATTGGTGGGATGTTGGGGATTTCTGGTGCCCTCCTGGGTTTGAAAGGTGCCAGCCAGTCCTGATGGATCACCATTATAGCTTGTTCCTTTCAGACATTCTGACCCCATACACTAGAGTCTCTCCAGGACCGTACCTGGATTTTCCCAGTGGCTGGCAAGTTTTGGGCACAACCCCTTTTTGTGATGGGGGTTAAACACGCACACCTGGTCTCCAGGAGCAAAAGGTCACCCCAGATATTGGTGGTCATAAGCTCTTTTCTGGTGGGCCCCGGCGTTAGTCTAGTGGCTCCTAGCAAATTCGTGGACAATCTCCAACTTGTCCCGGGGCTGGGTCAGATACTCCAGACCAGGTGCACCAGAAACGTCTTCTTCAGGAGGCCACCCAAAGATGAGGTCAACTGGAGTACAAAGCTCACGACCAAACATCAGGGCTTCTGGGGTGCATCTGGTTGACTAGAGAATGGCTGAGCGTTAAGCCCACAAAATGAGTGTTAGATGTCAGTCCCTGACCCAATGGTGGGTGGATGTGAGCACAGCCAGTTGGGTGGTTAAAGTTCGGTGGAAGTGCTTCACCAACCCATCACTTTGGGATGTAGGCATGTGGTTTTGGTCTTGTGCACCCCCATTAGCTGGCAGACCTCTTTGAACAGTTGAGCTTCAAATTTCTCCCCTGATCACTATAGAGTTCTTCCAGTGCCCCAAACTGGCAAAACATTTTGGCTACAAGCTCTTCAGTTGTCATGATGGCACTCTGTTCAGGGACCAGAAAAGCCTCTGGCCATTTGGTGAAGTAGTCCATGGTGACAAGCACATAGCTGTTTCCATCCTCAGTGCTTGGGAAAGGCCCAGGATATCTACACCAACTCTTTCCATGGGTGCCCCTACCTTGTATTGATGCATGGGGCACAAGAGCGATCTGTAGGCCCCTTGTACGCAGTGCAGATGGTGCAAGTCCCCACATGCAGCTCCACGTCCTTTTGGCAGCCAACCCAGTAAAATTTTCCACGTAGCCACTGCAGGGTCTTCACCACTTCGAAATGTGCTGCCCCCACGAGGCCATGAACTGCCTGGAGAGCGGACTTTCGGAGTGCTGGGGGAACCACGAGCTGCCAGAGCCTTGCTCCCCGGGAAGGCTCCACTCATTTGCGATATAAGATACGTCTGCTTGGCTGGTGCAGAGGTAAGAACTGCTGTCTCTAAGTCGAGAGGTTACACATTCGATCCTGGGTCTTTCATACATTAACTGTTTTCAGTAGTGAGTGGCTATTATTATTAATATTATACAATAAAAACATACATTTGATTTGAGTCTGTAACAGCTGCTGTAAGTGTATGATACTTGTAATGGTTCGCGTTTTTTTTTTAATTCATTTTTATTCTCTCAGTCACGTTCACGTTCCCCCCGTTATGACACTGCTGTTTTCACATAAAGAAGTGTTATAACAGAGGTGAACACAGATGAGGATGAGGATTCTACATCAGAGACAGAGAACAGAAGCCCTCACCACAAGAAACGTCCACTCACATATAAGGACAACGCAGCTGCACCAGGCGTAAAGGTGAAAGATGGCACTGTTTGGATGCAGCAAGAGGTCGGGCGTTGTCCTGCCAGTCAGTCTGCCACCTCTCGAATTGGAGACAGCAGTTCTTACCTCTACACCAACCAAGCAGACATATATGTGTGTGTGTATGTGCGTTTTACCATTTCCCAATTTCTTTTACTGTTTTAGTTCTGTGTTCAACATTTCTTGCCTCTCATATCCTGAGATCCTAAATTTACAGAGATTGTTATAGACACGGAGCGCACATGAAATGCATGTGTTTCATATAACAATATATTACCCTCACACCATGATAAACAGACTTGAGCTGGGAGAAATTTGTTTATGACTAAAGCTGCGGCGGTGGCAGGGGATGATGGGATAGCAGGCTGCTTACTGCTTGTGCTGATCGACACATTTGCAAAACAAAAGACGCTGATGAGGAGGTGCAAAGGAATTTAAGGTGACCCGGCATTACAAGTTTTTTCGTATGCTTCAGGGATTCTAGTGTTAAAACCCAATGGGACACATGTGAGGCCTTCATGAATCCAGTACTAATGAAGGAACAGGTCAATCACCCATTTCCACAGCTGCTTCTGGAGCCACTCCACCACACTACCTATACCTCACCCAAAAACTTACTGATCATTTACTCGTATTAAATGCACATTGCACAGACCCATAATATTACAGTGGCTGCCATCAATTCTCAGTTCTCATCACTCCTGCTAACTTGTTTGCTTCCTCCTGAACACCCCACATCATTCTCCTCTTTCTCTTCTTTTTCCACCACTGACATTTCCAAACTCCTCCCCAGTCGCTCTTCTATTCATCCCTCAGACTGTGTCTATCTGACTCATGTCTGCAGTCACACACATCAACAACACTTCAATCAGAACAGGCACTTTTACTATGATGTTCTAACAGGCCCTCATAATTCCATTTTTTATAAAGCCCACAGTTGACCCTTCTCAGGTAGATTATTACAGACCAGTCTCTCCTATTATTGAAAACTCTTAAACATTCTGACTTTAATCAGGTCTTTCAATTCCAAGATCAGATTACGTGATGCTAGTCAGTTATGCTACAAGATGGGCCATTCCACCCACACGGCTCTGCTGACTGTTGTTGACACGGTATGGCTGGCTCGATCTACCACTATGTCATTCTCATTGATCTCTCCTCTGCCTTTGACACAGTCAGCCATCAGATCCTCCTCCTCATCACCCTGTCTGACCTCAGCATCACCGGGACTGCTGTCTGTTGGTTATGAGTCCTACATCTCGGGCAGATCCTACCGTACCATGGGTGCATCAGGTAAGCACGGGGATGCCCCAGATAGTGGTGCATGGTCATCCCCTGTTCTCTCTGATCACCACTTAGGAGTCCCTGTTATCCAGTCCCATGGATTCTCATATCATGATGGTCTACACAAATGACACACAGCTGTGCTTGTTGTTCCATTCAGATGGCCACGCTATACCATCTAGAATCTCTGCATGTCTCAATGATATCTCGATCTGGATGAAGGAACATTATGTCCATCTCAACCTGACAAGGATGGAGCTCCTTGTTAAATCATCCATTCCATCTAGTCAACACACCAATTCATTTAGGACTAACACCTGCAGTGTCGGTATGTAATCTTAGGATGGTGACCAATCAGCAGCCGTCCTTCACTGACCACAATGCAAATGTCTCTCATTCATGCTGATTCACTCCACATGTGGTCCATCCATTGGTCCTGTCACATTTGGACAACTGTAACTATTGACTTGCAGGGGTATCATCTCGTGCTACCTAATTACTACAGATGGCAAAAACAAGAGGTAGCTCCATTTTACAGGTCATTCAACTGGAAGAACGCGTTAACTACCAGGCTGTGATGCTTGTCTACAGATCAGTCAGTGGGTTATCACCAACTATACATATGTGGAATCACTCATGAGGTCCTCTGCTCCTCCTCACACACTCACACACCAGTGACGTCACCTCTGCATGGCATCAAATCTCAGTCCAGACTCGTATCATGTGAAACTCCTAGCTGGTGGAACGAGCTGCCCACCTCCATCTGAACTGCTGAGCTCTTCACTTGTGCTCATCAAGTTTTATAACCTTGTCCTGTCACATTTGTTCCCATTCAAAATCCAGAATGATGTTTACTTGATAATGTTTTACATCTTCTGGATTAAAGTGTCCACTAAGTAAGTACATTTAAATGTAAAAACATTAAAATATCTCGGAGTCAATAAAACTCAAAAAACTTATTGAATAATTAAATATTTATTTAGAACATTCAAGAAAGGATTAAACAAATGCTTACAGCAAAAGAGGCAGGCAGACAATAGAATAATCTGAAGTAAACAAAATCCATCTGTTATAAACCAGACATAGGACCTGAGGGCCAAAACAGGACCACCAAAAATCAAAACGTAAAGCAGAGACCACCAGACAGGACAAAGAGCAGTGCTGGAGTGGCTCTTTCATCTGCAGCTTCTTCTTAAATACCCCTGGGGGTGGAGCTCCAGCTGAATGTCAAGTGTCCCCGCCCTCCTGGGCTCCACATGAAGCATACAAGGAACAAAAAGAGGCACAGCAAAGCTAACTAAATACATAAACATGAGATGAAGAAGAAAAATATTCATCTACACATAATACATACAACAGCAAAATCAATACAATTTACAAAACAATTCCTAAAAAACAACAAATCTATCTATCTATCTATCTATCTATCTATCTATCTATCTATCTATCTATCTATCTATCTATCTATCTATCTATCTATCTATCTATCTATCTATCTATCTATCTATCTAATTCAGAGCCCCCCGATCCTAACCAATCAGTGCTCTCTTTCCAATCCGCTTTTCAACAATTCATTTTCTGAGGATGTCGGAGTTTCCAGGGTACGAGTAGTGAAAGTTCTGGGGTCAAGGAGGAGGAGGTGCAGTTTATTGTCTAATGTGACATCAAGTGACTCTGTCATTATGGCTGACATCTGAATGACCGGTGAGACCTCGTCTTCAGACACTCACAGTGAGTTCATTCAGAACTGATGGACCCCTGAGTTAATAATGGAGGGGCACAAATTGCAAACTGAGAGGGTGACACTCTAGTCACATTGTCACTCTGTGCTCCTACATACTGTCACCATTGAGGAGCTCTTCATACTCAGTCTACATGTGCCTGTCAGTAGTGCTGTTCCAGCAGGACCACATGCCTGTCCTACTTAGCAGGTGACATTCAGTGACACTCAGGGGCCACAGAAGTTGTTCTAGTGTCAGCCTAAAGCACATATCTCTTTAAGTCAACAGTGACCCCTGCTGGTCAGACTGGAATTTGTAGGTCTGAGGTGTCACCAACCCTCACTATGACCCAACTGGCTACTCAAACCCAATAATAATGGAGACCCTGACAGCTGCACTCGTCCTGCATTCTCATCCACAAATTCAATAACAGAGCTGCTGCCCACCCACCCATCCTGTAAAGTTCATTTTGACCCCAAACTACAAACACAAAGAGGATCTGCACTTGTGGGGACATCAAGTGACCGGTGAAGGGTACTGATCAGTGGTCACATGGTGTCAGATAGCAGATTTTTACACTGGACTTACAATCGAGCCAAAACCCAAACCCTGGATAGAGGGGCTCAGTGAAGGAGATGTTGAACCTGTGCAGGGGGGTCACTGTGTGTGAGACGCTATAAAATAACAGTGAGCCAGCAGGCCAGTCCAGATACACACCTATTCTGGGGCTGTACGGGGCGTTGATTTCAGTCTCCTCATCATTGTGACGTGCAGCGTACTGAGAATCAGCACACAGCAAACTCCAGGACTTGTTGTTGATTCCCAGGTTGAACTCCAAGTCCTTTCCTTTCCTGCTCAGTCCTTTATATGCAACTCCAATCAGAATCCAGTCTCCTGTGCACTCCACCTCCCAGTAAGAGCGAGTCCCAGTCAGAGCCTCTCTGCACAGAACTTGTTCCCAGTAGTAAAATCTGTCAGGATGATCAGAATATTCAGGCTTTGTCCTCTCACATGTCACCTTCTTGTTCCCTTCAGACAGATGGAGGTCTCTGTGTGCCGTGTTGATGTCCAGTGTGAGTGGACAGAAGTCTGAAGAGAGACAAAACAAAGTGACTGGGTGGTGCTGCACCACACTTAATAAGAACCAGTCAGGAGCTGCACTGACAAGACGCAAATGTACACCATCAACAGTAAAGAGCTCATCTGATTGGACAGAATCTGTGGGAATGAAAAATAAAATTCTGGAATTATGATAAACGCCATAAGGTCACCATCGAGGTCAGAGTTCTAATGGACTGTCCACACTGACCACCAAGAAATGACTGAAAAGAAAGAAATGGAGGGTCCTGGAATGGCCAAGTCAAAGTCCAGAGCTGAATCTCATCGAAATGCTCTGGGGGATTTGAAACGAGCTGTGAACCCAAGACACCCCTCAGACGTCACACAGCTGATAGAATTCTGCATGGAGGAGTGGAATAAACATCTCAGTTAATGTTAGTGACTGCTGGACAGTCAGAGGGAATGGCAACGTGAGGGGCAAAATCTGGACAGTCAGAGGGAATGGCAACGTGAGGGGCAATGCCAGCTATTAGAGTCAAGGGGGGTTTTAACAGACGCACATTGGACGTCAGTTCACTATTCATGGAATACATTATTGCAAAATGGAAATTTCTCTTTTTATTTCAATAACTTTATTAATCTATACTAATAAAAGGCAAAGCCCTCACTGAGTCACTGACTCACTGACTGACTGACTGACTGACTGACTGACTCACTCACTCACTCATCACTAATTCTCCAACTTCCCGTGTAGGTAGAAGTCTGAAATTTGGCAGGCTCATTCCTTACAGCTTACTTACAAAAGTTAGGCAGGTTTTATTTCGAAATTCTACGCGTAATGGTCATAACTGGAACCTGTTTGACTGACTCACTCATCACTAATTCTCCAACTTCCCGTGTAGGTAGAAGTCTGAAATTTGGCAGGCTCATTCCTTACAGCTTACTTACAAAAGTTAGGCAGGTTTTATTTCGAAATTCTACGCGTAATGGTCATAACTGGAACCTGTTTGACTGACTCACTCATCACTGATTCTCCAACTTCCCGTAAAGGTAGAAGTCTGAAATTTGGCAGGCTCATTTCTTACAGCTTACTTACAAAAGTTAGGCAGGTTTTATTTCGAAATTCTACGCGTTATGGTCATAACTGGAACCTGTTTGACTGACTCACTCATCACTAATTCTCCAACTTCCCGTGTAGGTAGAAGTCTGAAATTTGGCAGGCTCATTCCTTACAGCTTACTTACAAAAGTTAGGCAGGTTTTATTTCGAAATTCTACGCGTAATGGTCATAACTTGAACCTGTTTGACTGACTCATTCATCACTAATTCTCCAACTTCCCGTGTAGGAAGAAGGATGAAATTTGGTAGGCTCATTCCTTACAGCTTACTTACAAAAGTTAGGCAGGTTTTATTTCGAAATTCTACGTGTAATGGTCATAACTGGAACCTGTTTTTTGTCCATATACTCTAATGGAGGAGGCAGAGTCACGTATCGCGTCATCACGTATTACGCCTCCTACGTAATCACGTGAACTGAAAACGAGGAAGAGATTTACAGCACAAGTCAAACGCGGGAACGAAGGTAAATGACGTTAATTGTTGACTGTCTTTTAATACTGTGTACTTGTTGAGTGTCTTTTAATACTGTGTAAGCATACATATTAACTCATGTGCAATTAAACGTGTGCATTTACGGGGTGATTTCTCAGGCTTAAAAGCTCGCCTTTTATTAAAAAGGTAAATGCAAACTCTTTTCATTCTGAAGGGCACAAACCACGTTAGATTTCAGCCGTTAAATGCGCAAAAATGTCAGTACACCAGATAAATAAGCGCAACATATTATCAGTTGTATTGTATGCTTACAATACATATAGAAA